>NW_007182866.1:0-750 GCF_000164805.1 Carlito syrichta
AGTTAACGTTTGTGCATGGGGATAGATAGGAGTCCTGTTTCAATCTTCTGCATGTGGTCAGCCAGTTTTCCCAGCACCATTTACTGAATAGGTTCTCCTCTCCCCAGTGGAAGGTGGTGGGGGCTTTGTCGAAGATGAGTTGGTTGAGAAATTGAAGTTTTGCTTCTGGGATCTCAATTCTGTTCCATTGATCTATATGCCTGTTCCTGTACCAATACCAAGCTGTTTTGCTGATTGTAGCTTTATAGTAAAGTTTGAAGTCTGGTATTGTGGTACCACCTGCTTTGTTTTTTTTGCTGAGGATTGTTCTGGCTATTCTTGGACGTTTGTGTTTCCATATGAATTCCTGTGTTGTTTTTTCTAGGTCTGAGAAGAATGTTGTTGGTAATTTAATGGGTATTGCATTGAATTTGTAGATTGCCTTAGGTAAGATGGACATCTTCACAATGTTGATTCTTCCAATCCATGAGCATGGGATATTTTTCCACTTGTTCGTGTCAGCTTTGATTTCTTTGAGCAGTGTTTTGTAATTTTCATTGTAAGGTCTTTCACGTCTCTGGTTAGGAAGATGCTAAGGTATTTAATTTTTTTTGTGGCTATTGTGAATGGAATTGTGTTTTTTATTTGGGTTTCTGTTTGTTTATTATTGGTGTAGAGAATGCGATTGTCTTTTGTACATTTATTTTGAATCCTGAGACTTTGCCAAGGCCTTTATCAATGTATGAGGCCTTTGACAGAATCTCTTGGGTT
>NW_007182866.1:2145-2904 GCF_000164805.1 Carlito syrichta
CGTCATTGACCCAGGAGTTGTTTAGCATCATGCTGTTTAGTGTCCATGTCTTTGTGGGTTTTGGGGGGACTTTGTTGGTGTTGATGTTTATTTTTATTCCACTGTGGTCCAAGAAGGTGCTTGGTAGAATTTCGGTCCTTTTAAATTTGCTTATGCTTGATTTATGGCCGAGTATGTAGTTGATCTTAGATTATGTTCCATGTGGTGATGAATAGAAAGTGTATTCTGTGGTCTTTGGATGGAGTGTTCTGTAGGTATCAATTAAGTCCATTTGGTCCAAAGTCACATTGAAGTTCCGGATCTCCTTGCTGATTTATGTCCTGATGATCTGTCTAGGATTGTGAGTGGGGTATTAAAGTCCCCAGTTATGATAGTGTTCAAGTCGATATCTTTCTTTATTTTTCCAAGAAGTTGCTTTATGATAGTTGGCGCACCTATGTTGGGTGCATATATGTTTAGGATAGATATTTCTTGTTGATGGATTGAGCCTTTTATGATTATGTACTGGCTTTCTGTATCTTTTTTGATTTTTAATAGCTTGAAGGGTATTTTGTCTGAAATTAAGATCGCTACTCCTCCTTTCTTTTGTATTCCGTTCGTCTGAAAGTTTGTTTCCTATCCTCTTACTTTGAGTCTGTGGGTGTCCTTTCTAGTGAGGTGAGTCTCTTGAAGGCAATAGATTGTTGCCTGATGATATTTTATCTATTTTGCCATTCTGTGTCTTTTCAGTGGTGCATTTAGTCCGTTCACATTTAGGCG
>NW_007182867.1:0-685 GCF_000164805.1 Carlito syrichta
CGAGGGTGTGGTGAAAAGGGAACACTTCTACACTGTTGGTGGGAGTGTAAACTAGTGCAACCTCTGTGGAAAGCAGTGTGGCGATTCCTAAAAGCTCTAAATACCAACCTCCCATATGACCCTGCAATCCCCCTACTGGGAATATATCCTGAAGAACACAAATCACTCTATAAAAAAGATACCTGCACATGCATGTTTATCGCAGCATTGTTTACAATAGCAAGAACAATGATAACGTCTTCTCTTTCATAGTTAACTTTTTTTTATAATTTTTGTCTCTTTTCTCTTGGTCTAGCTAAAATTTTGTTGATTTTTAAAGTATTTTATTTTCTGTTGTTTTTCTAGTCTTTATTTTATTTCCACTCTGATCCTTATTATTTTCTTCCTTCTACTAAATTTTGGATTTGTTCTTTTTTTTCCTAGTTTCTTGAAGTTTAATAGTGTTTTATTTTAGACAGCCATGCTGCCTGTCAAAAGAGGACTGGATTAAAAAAATGTGGTACATATACACAATGGAATACTACGCAGCCATAAAAAAGAACAAAATCATGAATTTCGCAGCAACCTGGATGGAATAGAGTCTATAATACTGAGTGACCTCTCACAGAAACAAAAGATCCGAATATCACATGTTCTCACTCATATAATGGACCTTAAACATCCAATGCAATACTATACGAAAATG
>NW_007182868.1:0-763 GCF_000164805.1 Carlito syrichta
CCAACTGAGCGGCTGGAACCACAAGCCTGTGCCACCACAGTGGGCTAATGTTTGGATTTAGTTTTGATGGCCAAGACAGCATCTCACCCAGTGTCCCAGCCTGGTCTCAGACCCGCAGGTTAAGGCCATCCACTCACCTTGGCCTCTGAAGGGCTGGGATGCCAGCCTGAGTGACTGAGACCGGCCTGTGGTTGTGGTGGTGGTGGTTGGTATTATTCTGAGCCAGAGTCCTACTCTATCACCCAGGCCAGAGCACATGGGCCTGCTTTCAGCCACTGCAGCCTCCACTGGCCGGGCTCTGACAATCCTCTTCCCACGGCCTCCAGAGTGGCTGGAACGACAGGCATGCGTGACCATGCTTGGCTCATTTTGTTGGTTTCTTGTAGAGACAACATCTCGCCAAGGTGCCCGGGTTGGTCTCAAACCTGAGGACTCAGGTCGTCCTCATATCTTGGCCTCCCAAAGAGCTGGGGTGATAAGCATGAACCCCTGTGCCCGGGCTTCACACCCTTCTTGGGGCACCACATGAGGCCCATTCCCTTCTGATGACCCATGACTCTGGAGAAAGGAGCTGGAGTCACCAGTTGAGCCTGCCCCAGGGGAGCACCTGGCATGGGGGGGTGTCTCCATCGAGGCGCCCACCTCCACCAGCCTCAATCCCCAGGGTGGACCCACTCACTCCTCCCAAGGGTTGCCTCGGTAAAAAGAGGGTGTGACTCTCAAACATCTGGGGGGTCAGCTGTCGAGTCATGCCTGTCTCCTC
>NW_007182869.1:0-391 GCF_000164805.1 Carlito syrichta
TGACAAAACCTCCACCACCTACCACTGGGAAGAGGAAAACCTATTCAGTAAATGGTGCTGGGAAAACTGGCTGACCACATGCAGAAGACTCAAACAAGACCCCTATCTGTCCCCATACACAAAAATTAACTCTAAATGGATCAGAGACCTAAATGTAAAACCTCAAACCATAAGAACCTTAGAAAATGCAGGACATACCCTTATGGAAATTGGAACTGGCATCCAATTCCTGAACAAAATCCGAAACCCACAGACCATAAGAGATAAGTTAGACAAGTGGGACCTCATTAAATTGACAAGCTTCTGCAAAGCCAAAGAAACCATCAAGAGAGCAGGGAGACAGCCTACAGACTGGGAAAAAGTATTTGCCAACTCCAGGTCCGACAAAGGG
>NW_007182870.1:0-404 GCF_000164805.1 Carlito syrichta
GCTGTACTAGTTTACACTCCCACCAACAGTGTAGAAGTGTTCCCTTTTCGCCACATCCTCACCAGCATCTGTTATTGTTTCAGTTATTGATGATGGCCTTTCTGACTGGAGTTAGGTGGTATCTCAGTGTAGTTTTAATTTGCATCTCCTTGACGATTAGTGAGGCTGAACATTTCTTCATGTATCTGTTGACCACTCATATGTCCTCTTTTGAGAAGTGTCTATTCATATATTTTGCCCACTATGTAGTGAGGCTCTTAGTTTGTTTTTTTCTTTTCAGCACATTAGAGTTCCTTGTAGATCCTTGATGTTAGGCCTATGTCAGACATGGAGTTGGCAAATATTTTTTTCCCAGTCTGTGGGCTGTCTCCTTACTCTCTTGATGGTTTCTTTGGCTTTGTAGA
>NW_007182871.1:0-7205 GCF_000164805.1 Carlito syrichta
TTCTAGGAGAAGCAAAGGCTCTGATGGGCAGGAGGCACTCAGAGGTGAATGCGAACAATCGGAAACTGGGGAGATTGTCAAGCCTGGTGACAGGGTGGAGGCCAGAGGAACTGGGGAAGCTGATGGTGATAAGCTGGTGGGAGAAGCTTCTTCCATGTGCTCCTCATCTGACTGGTGGGCTTTAGCAGGCATTGGTTTGCACAGCTTTTCTGGGTGGTCTTGACTGATTTGTTGTTGAATGTCACCCTCACCAGTAAGCCTTGTCAGGCAGCTGCAGGGGACACAAGGCACAAACTGCAGCCAGGAGCAGGTAAGGCCAGAAGGCTAGGTGGGGTGGGCACCTGTGGCTCCTCCACTGCCCTGCCCCCCTCCATGCTGACTTCACAAAGCACTGCCTGACTGACTGGGGCCAGGGGACTAGGTGGGGGGGAGCACCTGTGACTCCTCCACCACTCCCCACCATGATGACTTCCCAAAGCTCTGACAGGAAATTGGGCGGGGCCAGGAGATTGGGCGGGGCCAGGAGTCTGGGCGGGGCCGGGAGGCTGGGTGAGGTGGGCACCTGTGGATCCTCCATCTCCCCGCATGCTGACTTCACAAAGCTCTGCCTACCCCTGGCCCCATTGGTCCCATCCTGTCCAATCCTGTGGTCTCTCCCTCCAGGTCAGCCCTGGGCTTTGGGGTCCCATCCTAGACCCTAGTAGGAGGGTAGACAGGAGAGAGGAGGAGAAAGCACCTCACCTTTGTAGACAAACAACCAGATATTGAACCCCCTCCAGCTCCTTCCGGCAACCTCTACAAGCTGGAAATCAGAAGACAGTGTTATAGTGGTGAGGGAGGGTACTGGGGATCTCCCAGGAGGCTGAGTGAATATCCCTTTAGGGGAGAGCTTGGGGGATTAGACCCTGGAGTTCAAGCATCCCTGTCCAAGGTCAAATGGCCAGAAAGGAATTCGAGAGTTCATTAAATAAAATAAAACAGAGCGAGATTTTTGTAGGGAACCAGAGACCCTGACAGTAGCCATTAGGGATTCACAGTGAATAGAGAGGAGACCCCAGGAGAAAAGGCTCCATTTCTGCTGTAAATGGTCCCCAGGGTCAAGAGTGCACTTTGGGCATCACGTTGCCATTTATACAGTGCTTCTGCATCCATCCCCCCGTGGTGCTCACAGCTGCCCAGTGGGGAGCAAGGACAGTGGTCATCTCAAATACAAGTAAAACTTAGCTGAATTAAACAGCTGTTTTTATGGTTCTGGAGGCCTATGCTCCACATCCAGGCAGTCACTGGTTCTCTGCCCCTACAGGGTCCTGTACTGGGCAACACCCACCCCACTCCCTGGCCCATCATGACTTCAGTCCAGCATGGAATCTGGGAGGGATCTCAGGTTTCGATTTTCTTCCCAGGAGCTTCTTTCTTAGCCTCTCCAAATGGCTTCCTCGGAGACATAGTGCTTGTTCCTCAGGGACAGAGCCTTACCTTTCAGAATGCTGGTTTTCTTCCTGATCTTGGACGACTTTACCTCTATGTGACGCTGAGAGACAAGAAAGAATGAGAGGCTGGGACCAGTTCTTCCTCTTTTTCTAGACAAGTTGCAGATATGCGGAGCTCATAGACAACATGACTTTGTACATTAGCTCATGGAGTTCTGTGTTTTTTAATGACCTTTACTTGTTTATCTTTTTCTTTCTTTTAGTCAAAGCCTCTCAGTTTCCCAGACTGGAGTGCAGTGGCACATTCATGGCTCACCACAGGCCCAAACTCAGCTAATCCTCCTGACTCAGCCTCCCGAGTAGCTGAGACTATAGGTGTATGCCAGGCTAAAGTTTTAAAAGTCATGCTGCCCAGGCTGGTTTCAAATCCCTAGGCTCAAGCAATTCTCCTGCTTCGGCCTCCCAAAGTGCTAGAATTACAGGCATGAGCACTGGGTCTGGCTTTTTTTTACTCATTTTAAAAGTGGATAATAATATTTTTTTCCTTCTTTTAAAAACTCAAGGAGAGATTGTCTATGTGAGATCCACCATGGATGCCCTCAGTCTCTGTTCTGCTCAAGAAATTCACAGACTCAGACGTACAGGCTCCTATAAGCTGTCAGGTAGAATTCTGCTTCCCAAGGAGGTCAGAGGCAAATCCAGGCTCTGGTCAGAGACTCTCAGGGACTTAGCACAACCCTCAGATCATCTCACACAGACGGGGCTAGGTTCTGAGACACCTGCCATGGGAAGGCAACTGATGAACTAGGGCTCAGGTCTGTGCTCCCATAGAGATCTCAACCCTCTCATTACCCAGTCCTCCCCCTGAGTCCTGGTGTTTAGTTCTCCCCATGGATGGTCTGAGAGCTTTGGACGGAAATCCTCTGTGCACTCTGACCCCTGCCTTCCTTACCTGTCCTTAGAAGGATGTGAGATTTCAATCTCAATAGTGTCTCTAGTTGATTTGGAAAAGTAGAAATAAGAGTAGGAAAAAAAAATCATTCTGTTCTGGGTCTGGGCTAAGGACTCCTTACCTTCCTGATGCACCTTTTCTTCCCAGGTGGTGGTATGGGTGGATTACTAGGGAGGAAGGGGAGTACCAAGATGAAGAGCCCCAAGGCAAACAACAAGGTGAGGATGGCATCCATCACCCAGGGAGTAGCAATGAGGCTCATCCCTTTGGCACTAACGCTTTCCAACGTAAGGACAAGATTCTCCATCTGAATCTCAGTGTTGCCCTTGAGCAACTGAGCCCTGGGCATCTGCTCTGGAACTAATGACCAGGGCCCAGGCCTACATCACAGAACTGTGGCTTCTACATCACAAAGGGCTTCTTAGGATGGGGGAGGGGTAGTAGGAGGAAAAGGGTGAACCCCACCCCCACCACCCAGCTCTGCAGAGCACTCCACCCTCCTGGGCCTTCTAGATCTTTTCTTCTGACACCTGCTTTACTTGACATAGACAGACCAAATTAACCAATTTTTAATTCTTTCTCCCTGGAACACAGACGTTGTCTGGTTCCTTGGAGATCTCTGCTTGAGATTCCTCAATATCATAGTTTTGAAGACCTGGAGTTGTCCCTCGAATTTCTGTTATTTTTCCAGGGTTTATTGCTCTCACGATCTCCTCTGTCTGCTGTTGGAACTTTCCCACACGATATGTTCTTGCCTTGCATCAACACAGACATAGAACTTAAATTTTTATACTTATTTATCTTTGTTAATTTTGAATATAATTTGCACACTTTTTGTTTTAATTAATCTTTACTATCTTCAGCCAGAGAGGCTTAGACAAAAACTTAAATCAATAATTTATTATTCAAAAGTTACAGGACTAAATAAGTATAAAATTCAAACAATTAAGCCTGCAAAAGATATATGTTTCTAAAATCACTAAAAGTTAAACTGCACAAGAAGATGTTGGAATATTCAATAAGTACATACACACACACACCCCCTTTTTTTCTTTATTTTGAAGATGTGGGGTACAATTCAGGGTTAGGTATACAAATGTTCATTATGCAGGTACCCTTGTTGATGAGGTGTGCCCGCTCCTCCCCTGGCAGTTGCCCTAACTGCCAATCCCACCCCCCTCCCCTGGCGGTTTCCTACCACTGCCAATCCCTTTCTTAGTATAGTATTATGATAATTGTTCAAGGTCCACTTACGAGTACACACAAACCCTTTGACAAATCAAATTATTATTTTCAAATCACAGAATCAAATATATTTTTCCAGTTCAAACCTCATCTTTTAATATTTCATGTAAGGTAGAATTACTGGGTAGCAAATTTTCTCAGTGTTTGATTCTTTAGGAATATTTTTCTTTTACTTATAAGGAATAAGTTTGCTGGACATAGCATCCTTGGTTTATAATTTTTCTTTTATTTTTTGCATATGCCATCTTGCTGCCTTTCTACCATTGTTTCTGACCAGAAGTCAATGTTTACTCTTACTGTGGTCCCGTTGTACATGAAGAGAAGTTTTTTCAATATTCTTTGTCTTTCCACAGTTTGACTATGATGTATCTGGGAGTGGATATGTTTGTGAAGTGCGTTCAGAGTTCAGGTCATTTTCTTTCTACCGGGCACCTTTTCTCTCTGCATCTTCTTCCCACATGCACACAGACTTCATCATTAGTCAGGGATGCATGGGTGGTTTGGACAGGTTCTGGTCTCTGATGAGACTAGCAAAGCTGCTGGTTCTTCCTGTTTGTTTGTATCAATATCCCTACTTTGAAAATTCCTGAAATCATGTGAGTTTTTTCTGGTCATGACGGCAAAGCTGCTGTTTTAATGGCTTTCCCCAGCCTGACTGGGCTACCATACTGACAGAGCTTGGAATTGGGAGATTGTTAGCAATCCCTGGCAAGAATGCCACAGACTTGAATCATTCTTACATTGTAGTTCGATAGTTTTTATAAGTAATCACTTCTCAGTTTATAATGCCTTTTAAGATCAGTTACCAGAATACTGAAATTTTTTAATGTATGTACTCAACTTTGTACTTGTTCTTTGGAGAGTGATTTTGTTGAGATCTTTAATTCATAATCTAAGACTAATGGTCTCTGAGAGGTTTCCATCCTGTTTTTTTTTTTTTAATAGATTTTGTTTTAGAGCAATTTTAGGTTTAAAGCAAAATTGAGCAGTAAGTACAAAGAGTTGCCATATACTTTCCCCACCTCCTGCCACACACACCACCTATTCTTCATTGACATGCTGCACTGTAGTGCATTTTGACAATTGATGAGGCTACACTGACACATCAATATCATCTAGAATTCACATGAGTGTTCATCCTTGGTGTTGTGTACTCTATGGGTTTTGACAAATGTTAAAAGACATGTATCCACCATTATTGTACCATTCAGAATAGTTTTACTGTCCTAAAAATCCTCTGTACTCTGCCTGTTAAGCATCCCCAAACCCCTGACAAACACTTATCTTTTATTACTTCAGAGTTTTCTTTTTTTCAGACTGTCATATAGTTGAATCATATAGAATGTAGTCTTTTCAGATTAGCTTTCTTTCACTTAATAATAGGTATTTAAGGTCTTTCCGTGACTTTACAGCTCATCCCTTCTTAGTGGCAAATAATATTCCACTGTTTGAATGTAGCACAGTTTATTTATCTATTAACTACTGAATGACATCTTGATTCTTCCCATTTTGGCAATTATGAATAAAGCTGTTATAAACAACTAGGAGCAAGTTTATGTGTGTGCAAAAGTTTTAAATTTATTTGAGGAAATACCAAGAAATATGACTGCCAGACCATAAGGTAAAAATATGTTTAGTTTTGTAAGGAACTGCCAAATTGCCTTTCCAACTGATTGTACATTTTGTATTCTCTCCAGTTATAAATGAGAGTTCCTATTGTTCCGCATTTTCCAAGCATTTGGTTTCAGTGTTTTGGATTTTGGCCATTCTCATTAGGTATGTATTGGTATCTTACTGTTGTTTTAATTTGCAATTCCTTAATGACATATGAGGTTTAGGATCTTTTCATATGCTTATCTGACATCTACAAATCTTTCATGTAATGTCTGTTCAAGTCATTTGTCCCATTTTTAGTTAGGTTGCTTGTTTTCTTACTGTTGATTTTTAAGAGTTCTTTGTGTATTTTGGATATTGAATAACAGTCCCTTATTGGACATACCTTTTGCAAATATTTTCTTTATCTATGGCTTGTCTTATACTATCGACATTGTCTTTCACAGAGCAGAAGTTTTAAATTATAATATAGTCCAGTTTATTAATTCTTTCAGGGAGTATGCCTTTGGTGTATCCAATAAAATCATCACCATGCCCAAGGTCATCTAGATTTCCCCCCCCTTTGTTTTAGAGCTTTTCATTTTACATTTAGGTCTATAATCTAAGTTAATTTTTGTGAACAGTGTAAGGTCTAGCTTTAGATTCTTCTTCTTTTTTTTCTGCATGCGGATATCCTATAGTTCCAGCATTATTTGCTGAAAAAACTATCTGTACTTTACTGCATTGTCTTTGCTCCTTTGTTAAAGATCAGTTGGCTAGATTTACGTGAGTCTACTTCTGGGCTCTCTCTTCTTTGCCATTGATTTATTTTTCCTTTCTCCAATACCACACTGTCTTGATTATTGTTGCTGTATAGTAAGTCTTGAAGTTGGGTAGTGTCAGTATACCAATTTGTTCTTCCACAGTATTTTATGTTTTGTGCTAATATACATAATATTGTGTTTTTAATGTCAAATTTCACTTATTCATTGCTGGTATATAAGAAAGAGATTGGTTTTGTTTACTAATCTTATAGTCTGCAACTTTGCTACAACTGCTTATTTGTTCAAAGTGTTTTCTTGAATCTTTTGCATTTTCTATATTAACAATCAGGTCATCTGTAAACAAAGAACGCTTTAATTTTTCTTTTCACATCTGTATATTTTTTATTTCCTCTTCTTGTTTTAATGTAGTGGCTAAGATTTATAGTATAACATTGAAAAAATAGTGGTCAGAGGAGATATCTTTGCCTATATTCTGATGTTAGTAGGAAAGCTTTATTATTTGCTATGATGATAGCTATTGGTGTTTTGTAGATGTTCTTTCTCGAGTTGAAGTTCATCTCCATGTCTAATATACTGATACTTTCTATCATAAGTAGGTAATCTTATCAGATGCTTTTCCTGCATCTATTGGTGTGATTATGTAATTTTTCTTTTTTTAGCCTGTTGATGTTGATTACATTGGTTTATGATTGCTGAACCAGCCTTTCATACCAGAGATGAATCTCATTGGTTGTGCTATATTGTTCTTTTTATTCATTGTTGGAGACTTTTTGCTCATATTTTATTGAGGTTTTTCTACATTTGTGTTCAAGAGAGATGTTGGTCTGTATTTTTCTTGCAATATTTTTGCCTTGTTTTGGTATCAGAGTAGTGCTGGCCTCATGGAATGAGTCAGGAAGTAGCTCTCTTGCTTTTATATTGTGGAAGAGATGGTAGAAATAGTATAACTTCTTCCTTAAATATTTGGTAGGATTAACAAGTGACCTCATCTTGGCCTGGTGCTTTCTGTTTTGAAAGGCTATAAATTGTGGATTCATTGTATTTAATAGTTATAGCCTTTTTTAGATTATCTATTTATTTTTGTGTGAGTTTTGGCAGATTTGTCTTTCAAATAATTAACCCATTTCATCTACTTTATTGACTTCATGGACATAGACTTGGCAATAGTATTACTTTATCTTTTTTTTTTTTTTTTTTTTT
>NW_007182871.1:7225-13429 GCF_000164805.1 Carlito syrichta
GAAGTTGAACCACAGTTCAAATAAATCACTTCCTCTACTTCCAGCTCAGAGAATCTTCACAGTTGCTTGGCAGGAGTTGATCGTCACTATGAACCATGACTGCTGTCCCATGCTTTTATATTCTCCCCTTTTGTGAATGTGAATTTTTATTGCAGTTATCTTATTCCTATTCCACTACTAATTTTGGGTGTGGAGGAGGGGCAGACAACTTGGCAGATAATAAGAATCCCCATCTAATCTTGGATGCTGCAGTTGTATGAGGTATTTGCAAAGTCTCCTTTGAGGAGCGAGTCAATGTGTTATATGTGAAGACAAGAGCTCATGAATATTTGAGTGGCAGAAAGGCATACTGTGGCAGACACAGTTAGTTGTCTACCAATATCTATCCTCTTTTTTTTATGACATAGAACTCAGCTGGGTACCTACTTAGAGTAGCCTCCTTTGACGCTAGGTATTGTCACATGCCTGTTTGACCAATGGCAGGTGAGAAGAAATGTTTATCATTTCTGGGTCATGTCCTTTAAATATATATGTATATGTATTTCTCTTGCCTTTCTTTTCCTACTGCCTGGATACAGAAGTGATGTTGAGAGCCCAAGCAGCCATCTTGGACCAGAGATGGAAGACCTACCAGTCCTGTGCTGTTTGAGCTATTAGGTAAATAAAATAAATTTTGGTCCTTTTTACACTACAGTATTGGGGGGTGGGGGCATTTGGTATGGCAACTGAGATGGAAACTAATAATAAATCAATATAAAAATTAGTACCAGAACTAATGATTCCCTTTTGCCACGTTGAATGAGAATAAAGATTGTGTTAGAACTTTTATGTTGGCAGTGTGACAGGATGAACCAAGGAGCCCTAAGGGCATACTTGAGAAACTTTAGGTTAGTAATTCTGGATTTGTCTTTGTTTTGTTTTTTTATGCTGAACTGATCAGCAAGGTTTTGTCTGAATAAGGGAAGCTAAGTATGCCTAAAGAGGATTATAAAGGAGGAACTATTAGTGCCGGAAAATTAAAGGTCCATTTAAGATATTTTAATAGTAAGTGTAAAGTTACCCCATTTCAACTCTTTATTAAATTTTCTTAAATCAATATTATTTATGCTTTGGGAGTTGGATTTCATTTTTTTGGAGGGAATGATGGCAGGTTGAAATTAAGCTCAGGGAACAGCAAGAAGCCCAGGAGGGCTATGATACATTAAATGCTAATAGAAAATAAAGAGTGAGAGAGTACCAGAGGCCTAATTTATTAAATGTGTTGCCCTCAAAGCAAGAAGAGGGAGAAAGGGTGAAAAAAGAAGGACAGGGTCAAGGAAAATACATTTTTTGTTGTTGTTGTTTGGTTTTTTTTTTGAGTTGGAGTGTCACTTGGTCGCCCAGACTGGAGTGCAGTGGCCGCTCCCGGTCACCGCAGCCTCGCCCTACTGGGCTCCGGCGATCCTTCTGCCTCAGCCTTCCAAGTAGCCGGAATTACAGGCATGTGCTACCAAGCCCGACTGATTTTTTTATTTATTGTAGAGATGAGGTCTCGCTGCCCAGGCGGGTCTCGAACCCGCGGGCCCAGGCAATCCACTCACCTCAGCCTCCCAAAGGCGCGGGATTACAGGCTGAGCCACCGAGCCCTGCCTTTTTTTTTTTTCTTTGAGTTGGAGCCTCACTCTGTCACCCAGACTGGAGTGCAGTGGTCACTCCCAGCCACTGCAGCCTCGACGTGCTGGGCTCTGGAGATGCTTCCGCCTCAGCCTTCCAAGTAGCTGGAACTACAGGTGCGCGATACCACGCCCGGCTCATTTTAATTTATTGTAGAGATGAGGTCTCGCCAATTGCCCAGGCAGGTCTCGAACCCGCGGGCTCATGCAATCCACTCATCTCAGCCTCCCAAAGGCGCGGGATTACAGGCTGAGCCACCGAGCCCAGTTTACTTTATCTTTTTGATGTCCATGAAATCTGTAGCAACGTTACCTCTTTCACTTCTGATTTTAGTGATTTGTGTTGTCTCTCCTTTTTTCACTCTTTTACCCTGACTGGAGGCTTATTGATTATATTAATTTAAAAAATATTTTATTTTTAACTGACTAACAATGGGATACAATGTAATGTTTTAATTCATGTATGCATTGTGGAACGAGTAGTTTAGGTTAATTAATATATTAATTACCTCACATACATATCATTTCTTTATATGAAGAAGGTTAAAATTCTACTCTTTAGCAATTTAAAATATACAGTACATTATTATTAACTATAGTCACTATGCAGTGCAATAGATTACCAGAACTTATTTGTCTTGTATAGCTGAAACTTTATACCTTTTGACTAACATTTCTCCTTTCTCCATCTACTCCCCCTTCTTGTTGATTTTCTTATCTATTTTCTTTTGTCAGTCTCATAGATTTCTTCTCCATGTTTATTCTTTCTTTTCTTCTGCTTACTTTGAATTCAATTTGCTCTTCTTTTTCTAGTATTCTAAGGACGAAATTTAGATGGCTAATTTAGATCTTTCTTCTTGTATAGTATGTGCATTCAATACTATAAATTTTCCTCTAAGCATTGATTTTGTGGTCTGCCACAAATTTTGATGTCATATTTTTATTCTCATTTATTGCAAAATATTTTAAAATTTATCTTCATATATCTTCTCTGCCTAGAGTGTCATAAAGAAATGTGTTGCTTAATTTTCAAGTACTTTTTATTTTTAAGCTTTTTTTGTTATTGATTTCTAGTTTAATTTCACTGTAAAATGAAATAAACATTGTATGATTACTATTTTTTAATTTGTTAAAGTATACTTTATGGCCCAGAATTTGGTCTGTCTTAGTGAATGTTCTTTGTGAGCTTGAACAGAATATTATTCTGCTGTTTTTAGATGAAGTAGTCTATAGATGCCAATTATAGCCAGTTCTATTTATCTGTTTTTCCTTGAAGTTCTATCCGTTTTTGCCTCATGTATTTTGATGCTCTGTTTTTAGGTGTGTACACATTAAGGCTTGTTATGACGTCTTGGAGAATTGACTTTATTCTTATGCTATTTCCCTCCTTATCTCTGACAACTTCCCTTGTCTAAAGTCTGCTCTATCTGAAACTAATATAGCCTCGCACTTTCCTTGGATTAATGTTGGCATGGGGTATATTTCTTTGTTCCTTTAATTTTAATATATTTGTGTCTTTATAGTTAAAGTTTTTTTTGAAGAAAATATATAGTTAGGTCTTATGTTTTGACCCATTCTTACAGTTTCTGTCTTTTAATCATTGTAGTGAACCATTAATATTTAAAGTGAGTATTGACATATGTGTATTAATATCTCCAAATCTGCTACTGTTTTCTTTTGTTTGCTATTGTTCTTTGTTCATATTTTTGTATTTCACTCATTTTTTTTTGCTTTTTATAGATTTAACTGAGCATTTTATATGATTCTATTTTTTTCTGTCTTACTATATCAGCTATGCATCTTTAAACTTTTTTTAGTGGTTGCTCTACAGAGCAACCACTACAATATGTATTTACAACTAATTCAACTTTACAATATGCATTTATAACTAATCAAAGTTCACTTTGAAAAAACACTGAAAATACCACTTCATGCGTAATGTATCATATAATAACAAAATATTCCCACTTCCTCCCTCTGATTTCTTATATCATTAATTTCACTTATGTATAAGTATAGCATATGTAGCATTTATCTATCTACCATCTATCAGCTATCTACAAACATAATACAACACATTATTGTCATTATTATTAGCAAGCTATCTTTTAGATAAATTAAGAATAAGAAAAGTAAACGTTTTTATTTTACCTCACTTATTTCTTCTCTGATACTTTTCCTTTCTTATTTAGAGTCAAGTTTCTTAACTATATAATTTTCCTTTTCTCTAAAGACTTTCTTTTAACGTTTATTGCAGGGCAGGGCTACTCTAAAGAACTTTCCTCATTTTGTCTGGGAAAGTAATTTTCCTTCATTTTTGAAGGATAATTTTACAGGGTATAGAATTCGAGATGTGTGGGTTTTTTTCTTTCAACATTTTACTTTACTCTTTTATTACTTGTATGAGTTCTGAGAAGTTGGATTAATTCTTTACTTCATTCTAGGTAAGATAATTTTTATGTCTTCTTTTATATTTTTTCCCCTGTAATTTGACTATAATATGCTTATGTGTACTTTTTTTAAAATTGGCATTTATCCTTCTTGGTGTTCTCTGAGCTTCCTCCATGTTTACTTTGTGTCCGAAATTAAAGTAGGGGAAATTTTTAGTCATTATTGCTTCAAAATATTTATTCTGTTCCTTTCTATCTTTTATTTGTGGTTCCTTTTTTTTTCTTTTTCAGTGTTACACCTTTGTAGTTATCCTAGTCTTGTATGTTTTTTCTGGTTTCTTTTTTTTTGTGTGCTTTTTCTCTTTGCTGTTTGGTTTTAGAGGTTTCTACTGAGACATCTTCAAATCCAGAGTTTCATTTTTCATCTGTGTCTTGTTTACTGAAAGGGTAAACTGAGGTGAGGTGGGCTGGTGCCAGTACCACAGGAATAATGCAAGATTGCAACGAAGTAAGAGTAGAAGGAAGTAAAGTTTATTATTCACCTTTCACAAATTGGAAAGGGGGCTGATGCTCAGAGGCAAGTGTTTCCCCAAAGGGCCATGAACTGGGTGTATTTAAGGGCCTTTGGAGTAAGGGGGTTTTGGCCCAGAGGGATCTGGACCAAAAGGAATGTCCAAGGCTGTGGGTCTTTGATGTTGATTATAGCCACATGAGTCTTGACATTGCCAGACATTAGCATCTCATGCCCTCAGGTGGTGTGCTAGATGGGAGGAGACAGGGAAAAAGTTTTTCCTGCAAGAAGCCTGTCAAATGTTTTCAATCCACAATCTTCTTTAGCAAAAAGTTTGTCTTATTATCATTTCTATGGCTTCAGCCAGCTAAGGGGCTAAAAGTTTCTTAGAGATTGTTGTGTTAAACCATGAATTGAAAGGTTGGGCTGTCCTTGTTTTGCATCTGATGGAGATTGTCCAAGGAGGTGAGGTAGGCTGCTAGCTTGGCCTACAGTAAAATGTCTCAGCACTTCCTAAACCTGCCTATTGGAAATTTATCTATGTCTAACCTGTGCTAGCTTCAAAACATGTCAGTCTAAGCAAAAATGGCTATACTAAGGCAATATGTGAACTAAGTTTATTCTAAGTTTCTTGGGGGTCCCTCCTTTCATTTACTAATAAGCCCATCAATGGCATTCTTTATTTCTGTTATAGAGCTTTCAATCTCTAAATTAAAAAGCAATTTTCTTAGAATTTTCACTTTTCTACTTACATTATCCACATGTTCTTGCATGTTGTCTACTTTTTAAAATTAGAGACTTAGTATATTAATCATAGCAATATCCAATATCATTTCCATGTATAAGTCTAGTGCTGATGCTTGCTCTGTCTCTTCACACTTTGTTTTTTGTCTTTCAGTATACCTTATAATTTTTTGTTGAAAGCCAGACATGATGCACTGGTTAAAAAGAACTGTGGTCAATCCAGGAATGGGGACTTGTGCTTATAGTCCCAGCAATTCAGGAGACTGAGAATTTGTTACCCAGAAAAAAGCAGGTTTCGTTTAGCCTGGTGACAACTCTCGGTAAGAATATGGATTTTGATCAGTAGACTCGTATTACTTGGCACAAGTAAGGAACTGGAAGTATTTTCCAAAGAAGGATTTCCCTGAGGAAAAGTGACAGGAGTGTTTAAAGGGACCATGGAAAAGTGAGAGGGTATCTCATTGCATGTATAGGAGGGGTTCCAGTTGTATGGATGCAGTGAGTCATTATGCCAGCTCATAGGTTGCGTATATTATAGTAATGAAACTATAGTTCCTCCTTGGGTGGAGACTTTAGCATGGTAATAGGAAAGCTCACTTGGGTTCATTTATAAGTTGCTGGGGTCTATTAGGAGCTGGTTTTGAGAGGACCGTAAAAAAGTATACCATAGACTTAGGTTAAGAGCATGCTATAACCCAATAAATATGTAATCAGCTTGTGGACAATAGCACAGCCATTTTTAGTTTTCTGTCTTAAAACATAACCTGTAACTGTTTAAAGTTTCAGTTATGGAAAAAACTGCAAAGCTCCGGTTACAAGCTTCAACCCCTTCCCTTATCTCACTTTCCCCTTAGCAACAACCAATCAAGTGCCAGGGGGTAATCACCTAAGTTTCCAGATGTCTCTG
>NW_007182871.1:13628-75253 GCF_000164805.1 Carlito syrichta
CCCAATTAAATGGTAACACAACTGGAAAGCCCCCTCAAACTCCTCCTCCCTTTGTGTAAAAGCATAAAAGGCATCTGCTTAAGGAAATCAGAGTCTCTGAATGTACTCCACTGTGTCGGTTGTCGACAGAGGCCCAGGCTCAAGCTTGTAAATAAAGACTCTCTTGAACTTTCATCGGAATTGGCTGTTGGTGGTCTCTCGGACTGAACTTTCGGCCACTACAGTTTTAACTGTCTAGGTAACTAGCTGCAGGGAAGGAAGCTGTACAATGTGCTGATTGCTCAAGTTGATTAAATTCCTATAACCTCTGTCTGTCTGAAATTACAGTAAGCCATGATAACACCACTGTACTCCAGTGTGGGCAACAGAGTAAGACTTCCTCTCTTTAAAATCAATACATAAATAAAAATTGAAAGAGAAAAAGAGAAAAACCACAACAGAATAGGCACGAATATTTGCATTTGTAAACCATACATCTGATATAAAGGAAATATCCAGATTATATATAGAATTCTTACAACTTGCAACAAAAATATAAACACTCACATTTCAGAACGTACAAAGAAGCCAAGCGTAGTGATGTACTCCTGTAGTCCCAACTACTCAGAAGACTGAGGCAGGAATGTTGCCTGAGCCCAGACGTTTGTGGCTGCAGTGAAGTGTGATTGTACTACTGCATTCCAGCCTGGGCCACAGAAGTAGTTGCTGTCTCTAAAAAGAAAATGTATGAAGCATCTTCTCCTCCCCAACATGAGAGACTAAAGGGAGCAGGAGGTGGGTAATTCCCTTCCCCCAGGTCATGTAGGTTCTTATAAAACTTCAGCATGCTATACTTTGTAAAATAGTTTCTCTTGAGGTCAAGTCTTGTTGGGAAGAGCAGAATGCTCTGGCACATGTAAAAATTGTTAACTTTTCTTCTCTCTAGCTAAAAACATGAAGGCTAGAGTGTGGAGTGACTGGTGCAGTAAACTACAGAGGGGTAGCTACTAGAGAAACTGTAGTGCAGTGTTCTAGAAAGATTGTTAGGGTCCCACTCCCAGCGGGGCCTCCAGAATGTTAGGTCAGACCTGCTGGGGGTGTGGGTGTCTGGTGTTTGATCCGGTGCCACGAGAAAGATGCAAAGAATTGCACAGAAGTTAGATTAGAAAATGTAGTTTATTTAGAAAGCAAATAAGAGAGGGAGAAAGAGGAGATTCAGCTACCCAAGGTAGGGGAGAGGGCCAAAGCCAGGAAACATGGCCACACCATAGCTTAGAAAGGCAATGGCAGCAAAGCCCTGGCAATGGCAGATGGTTGATTGTGATTGGGTCCTTTTAACCCTTCCCTTTGCTGGGGAAAGGTCATTAAGGTGATTAGGGAGTGATCTGCACTATGTCATCATGAGGGGGCACGTAAGTATAGCTACTGACGTCAGGTGATAGCAGGCAGATAGGTGGGTTAATCACATGATTGCTGCCGTGGTGGGCTAGATGGGAGGAGAGGAGACCCACAAGAGACCTGTCAGACATTTCCAATCCACAAGCTCCTTAGCAGAAAGGTGATCTTATTATCATTTCTATGGCTTCAGCCAGCTAAGGAGCCTGAAAGTTTCTTAGAGAGTATTATGCTAAACCATGATCTGAATGGTTGGGCTGTTCTTGTCTTGCATCTGATAGAGATTTGCTGACGGGATATGGGTAGAGTAGGTCGCCAGCTTAGCCAGCAGTAAAATATCTGAATGTATCCTAAAACCAGCCTATTAGAAATCTATCTATCAGCCGGGCTCGGTGGCTCAGCCTGTAATCCCGCACCTTTGGGAGGCTGAGGTGAGTGGATTGCCTGAGCCCGCGGGCTCGAGACCCGCCTGGGCAGCGAGATGTCATCTCTACAATAAATCAAAAAATCAGTCGGGCGTGGTAGCGTGCGCCTGTAATTCCAGTTACTCAGAAGGCTGAGGCGGAAGGATCGCCGGAGCCCAGCAGGTTGAGGCTGTGGTGGCTGGGAGCGGCCACTGCACTCCAGTCTGGGCGACACAGTGAGACTCCAACTAAAAAAAAAAAGGATAGCATGTATAGAGCAGTCAGTTCAAAAGACAAGAGAGAATCATGGAGAGAGTCGTTTCTGATACAGAAAATAAGGCCACAGGCTTCTAGAGCAGAATTATTGTTCTTTATGTGTTGCTTGTACATGTCAGATCTAAAATATCTTCACACATTACTGAGATTTCTAATTGAATGTCCAGGTTTTCCCCTGAGACACCAGGCACTGTGACAGTCACCATCTCCATCTCCTGGTGACCTGGCAGAGTGACTGGCACATACTCACCTGCTGGTGTGTGCTGAGAGAAGGGGGCTTATGGAAATTCGGAGGGATGAGAGGTAGCAGTGTCTGGTCAAGGTGGCAAAGTTTCAGGGCAGAAATGAAGCCCATGGTGAGGGTTGATGCTCCCTGGAGACCACAGCTGAGGTTTCTCTCCAGGGATAGAATCACAGGCCAACTAACCCAACTTTCTGCATCTGTGTTTCATTTCAACTGTGGTGATGATCATTAAGAAAGTGGGGCATGAGATGAAACCTGGCAGGTGAAAGGCAATTTTTGTGCAAGTTGGTTTTGTAGAAGGCTGTGGGAAGTATGAGAAGAGGTTAAAGGGGGCGGGGAACAGAGGGCCCTGTCAACTCTGGTGTCCCCCATGAGGGAAGTGGACTAGCACCGTGGATGGGAGCTTGGCTTCTGCAGTCAGATACACCTTAATCCAAATTGGGCCTTTGTCAGCTTACTGGCTGTCCTTACCTGTCAACTGGTTGCTGTGTGGATTACATTAAGGAAAATCATCAAAGATTTCATATCACTGCCGGAACCATAGCAAGTATTCAATGGCGAACAGCCTTCACCATCTCTTATTAATATTGTGCCTGCTTCCCCTGGTTTTCCAGAAAGACTCTTGAATACAGGATGGGCTGGAGGTCACAATCAGAAAAGTAGACACATCTGAGAGGAAATATTGGAGCTTACAAAATAATGTAGAAAAGGACAGTTTTAGTGATTGAGAGATCATTCCAGGAGCAAGAGCCGTGAGAATTTCCTTCTTGCTCTTGCTGGGATGTCACCGTCGAAAAAAAGAATCCTGACTAGGAATGCTTCGGTGACATCATTCAATGGGTTTATAAATCATTAGATTTTATAATGGGAAAAACGCCGCAAAATAACAACATCGTAGCACAGGTATTGATGCCTATAGAAAGGCAGCCTGGAGTGCTTGTGGAGCACTGGACAATAGAGGCTTTGGACCTTGAAATCCTGGCCCGTTGCTACCCAGTACTGTCCTTGGGCATAACATCAAACATAAATCAGATCTACATCTGGAAAATGGGCATAATTATACGAGAGGGTACCCCCCCAAAAACTCAGAATGTATTTATTAAAAAGTGTGCATTTATTCTTGCATGTTTAAACTTCAGTCACCTTCAAAGTACTCTCTGTTTGATGCAATATATCTCTCAAGACACCTTTTCCACTACTCAAAACAGTTTTTGAACTCATCAATTTTGACACCTTTTAGTGCTTCTGCCATTTTTTGGTTTCATCTCTTCCGCATTGGCAAAACATTTCCCTTTGAGGACTTTTCTAATCCAGGAAATGAAAAAGTTGCTCAGGGCAAGATGGGTGAATAGAGAGGGTGGGGCATGGAGGTTATGCTGTTTTTGGTTAAAAAAAAAACTACTGAACACTCAGTGCAGTGTGGGCAGGTGTATTCGCAATCACTTATCATGAAATGGGCAAACACATTGAAAGAGTCTCAAAAAAAAAATTTACTGAAGCCAAATGTAGTTTCTCAGAACAACGCTAGCTGGTACACTGATGCCAATGTGTTCCTAGAACACCTACCTAGTGGGTGGAAGCCTGTACTACAAGGGACCCATCCTCCAAAATATAATTCCGGTTTTAGGGGAACCTTTCCTCATAATTCTCTCTTTCTCTCATTCTGCCATTGCAAATACAGCAACGCTAAATAAAATGTTTTGAAAGTTATGCAATGCTAAACCAATGTGAAGCACTTAGAATAATAAGACTCTAGTTACTCACACCCGGGCATTTGCTCCATGCTGGGCACTGTTCACATGGCATCTATATCCTCACACTTAATCTGCACAACAATCCTATGAAATGGGCACACTTATCACCCCAATTTTTTTCAGTGGCCTTTCACATCACAAATGTTGATCATTACTTGTGGTATTTTATACCACAATGTCCGGCAGTCCACACTCCCAAGTACCAGGTTACAGGAGTCTTAATCCAGTCCCTTGGGCTTGCTCAACAGCTGGCTTATGTTACCACCTAAGGTCCCTTCTGAGCAGCTCAGGAGCAATGACTAAGGACAGGATTAAAGGGAACAACTGGCTGCAGACTTGGTGGTTGACATAAACAAGACTTCATCAAGCGTTAAGTGTTTTGTGTTCCCCAAAGAGATCACATTCTTAATGAAATCCTGTATACTGCTTGCTCCAACACATATGACATTTGACAAGAAGGGGCTTTCAATCCCACCCAGTCATTTGGACTCAAGACTCCAATGACAGCTGCACAGTGCTCTTCTTCAACCCAGAGGCTGGGTTTCCAGACACAGAGTCACCCCCAAACTCTATCTGGGTTTAGACTTGTTTGGCTGGTTCAGGAAGGACTCGAGATTATTTCATCCTGTGAGTCCTTCCTATGGCATTTTGTCACCATTGCCATCTCAGCTGTTATTTTAGCCAAGCACAACCAGCACCATATGAAATGTGTTACCTATGCCACATTCTTTCTCTGCTGTTACGATGCTTAGGTCAGGGTCCCCCTCCCCATGATTTCCCTGATACTTTGTGTCTCCTTTTCAGTCTGCCCTAAAAGGCTGTGAATCTGACGGTGTGTTATCTGTGAATGCATTGCTCCTCTACTCTGGGTTGCACAGGTGCTTTCACTGATAGTGTTGGTTTCCCCAGATCTATCCCCATCCAGACAGCTAAAACTGGGCTTCTTACGTGATACTCCTGGTCTAGGCCTCAAAGCCCACTCAGGGATGCTGCCCCAACTTACCCAGGGCCAGGTGCGCAGGTCCTTGGCCAGGTGCACAGAACCTTAGCTGAGCCCACACACTGCACTCTCACCTGGTCTGTGCTCCTGGTTATGTGGGAAATGCATGCATTAAACACGGTTCTCCACTTCGAGCCACCTGCTAGCTAATGAGTGACACCATTTAACACTGTTTTGAAAAGAGAGATGTAAAGTTGTTTTGAAAACTGAAGGAAAAATACAAATGTTTGCGTGTTAAACATTTTGCCCAAATACTAAAATGTTAATGTCTTTTTATTATGACAGTTCCACAGGAAAGTGAGCTCTCGCATGCCTGTGGTTGTCAATGAAAATCTTAGCACCGAGTTTGGTAAACATTATGGCAGGAGAGAGGCAGCTTGAAAATAAAGTTTACAGAAAAGAAAGAGAAGTGTTCAATTTTCTTCTAAGTTTCCCAGATTCATTCAATATTCTGCTTTGTTGTTTAGTGTTTAACTAAGATTAAAAAACTCAAAATCTATCCCTAGGCATCCTATGATTATTAATTGTTATTTATTGTTTTCTCTGATTATGAAATGCATGTTTTCAGTAGAAAATTTGGAAAATACAGAAGTATGAAGAATAAAATATCAATCATCTTAAATTCCAAACCGTAAGAATAATTGTATATATACATATATACACATATATTTTATATGTATATGTGTATATATGTATATTTGTACATATACAATTATTCTTATGGTTTGGAATTTAAGATGATTAAATATTAAAATATTAAAATTAAAATTAAAAATTAAAATATACATGTATATTTTAAATAATATGTATTATAATCCAAATATTTGAAAACAAAACCTGGATGACACTTTAAATAGGGAATTTCTTCTATTAATTTTATAATTTTCAAGGAAAGACTTTTGTTACTTTCATTTTTCTTTATTACATAAGTATATGTACCCTTTATAAGAAAAATAAAAATACAGAAAAGATGAGAAAATAAAAATCAGTGATAGATCCCTCACTTAGAGATTACTATTGTTATCTTTTTCATTTTTTTCTATTTATGTATAATTTGAACAGTATAATTCCTCACTCTCTATTGTTTTGTAACATAATGATTTATTTTTGGAATAAATAGTATACACATGTTGTGAACAATATTCTATATAACTTTTATTAGTTGCATAGCATTCTACTACATAGATGTACTTGGTTTACTTAATAAATGAACGCTTATCAGATATCTATGTAGTTATTAATCTGTGATTTAAAATAAACCTATAAATACAACTTTTAGCTAAATATTTACAGATAGTCCTAATTATTTTTTTCTGAAATAATAGAAGCAGAATTTTATGGTCAACGGATAAAAACATAATTTTGTTATGCTCAGTAGATATTCTATCAGCTGGTTCTACCACAATTTATCTAAACGTCTTTTCATCTTCTGACATTTAATACATCGTAATGAATATCCTGGGACCAAATTTTGATACAGATTATAAATTATTAGGATGCTTTTCTTGAAGGGGATATTATAGGGCCAGGGAAGATGACTAAATTAAAGGCTAAAATGGAAATTTTCAGCATGTTCATCAGTAGAATGGGAATAACAGTAGAACTTACATTGTAGAGTTGCTGTTGAGACACGGGATCTGGCACGCAGTGTGTTCTCAGTAAAATCTGTGTCCATGTTTCCACCCCCACAGCTGTAATCAGAGCTCCTGGGTGTACAGTTCTAAGGTGTTGTTTCACTTTGATTTTGAAGCACCAAGAGAATAAATGAAAGAACAGTGCTGAAGTCTCAACAAAATCAGACTATGCGCAAAACAAAATCGGACTTGTGACGTGGAGAGCTAAGGGTTTTGAATCCCAGTCCCAGGTCTGCCACTTTTCAGCTTTCAGAGTAATTGTTCCTGTTCGGCAAATGAGGTTTCCTTGAATTTTGGGGGGACTTTCAACCCAGAAATTCTATCTTCCCACTAGTAGCTAGCAAAGGCTTCAAAGGTCTCCTGGGTGTCCAGTCACTCAGCAACATAGTGATCATCTGGGTTTGATGAAATAAAAACAAGTTATTTCATTCAGTATTTTAACCTTTTTTTGGTTTTAGTGAGAAGGCCTAGCTATCAAGGATACCATCTTAATAATAATTGTAATAGATGCTGGGCGCAGTGGCTCACTTCTGTAATCCCAGCACTTTGGGAGGCTGAGGTGAGAGGATTGTTTGAGTCCAGGAGTTCAGTCAGCCTGGACAACATAGAGCTGCCTTGCTTCTACAAAAATTAAAACCAGTTAGTTGGGCATGATGGTGCACACCTATAGTTCCAGCTACTTGGATGAGGTAGTAAGATCACCTGAGCCCAAGTGGTCGAGGTTGCAGTGAGCCATGATTGTGTTACTGTACTCCAGCCTGGAAGACAGAGTGAAACCCTGACTCAAAAAAAAAGGTGTTCCACGGAAAAAGGTGAGGTGATAAAACAGATTGACCAACACAGACTCTTCTGTTGCTTGCAATGGTCTCAATCTTTGTATGAACCCCAGTATTAGCAAATATTAGTACTAGTATTAGCATCTTAGCTCATACTCTTATCAAAACCACAAACAACTGGCTTATGGAATTTAAAGTAAAAATTTGAGTGCAATAGAAAGAGCAAAAATAAAGTTTTCACCTATGACAGAGTTTGTGAATCTTGATACTTCCTTGACTTAGGCCATCCAGTTTTTGTTCTGCTTGGATTGAGAACCTGAACATTTAAAGGATAGCTATGAGGATTTTGCATGATGGTGATGTTATCAATGAAAAAAGTGTGGTATCTTTGTAAAAGAAAAGGTCTCCTAAGAGGTAATAAGCTGCTGGAGAACCATACTTTTAATACTATGATACAGAATTTTCTGGCTCTTTGGCATTTTTCTTTCTTGCTACAGATAGATGTAGCTTCCTCAACACAGGTCAGTCAAGTTCAAGAATATTGTATGAGACATATAGTATTGTAGGATGTGGGCTGGCTTCTAGAGATGTGGAGAACCAAGGACAAGGTGTTTGTCTTCAAGAAGCTCTCTGTTTAGTAGAAAGGTAGATATGTGAACTGATCAGCGCATTACTACCTTATATACAGTGGAGGCACATATGAAGGGTTTAGCTACTCTTTTGATTTGATCTTTTCATGGTAACTTTGACCCCTGGAAAATCATATGCAAAGTCAAAAAATTATAGCTCCCTTAGGATATTTGGAATTTTCCAAAGTTGGTTCTATGGGTTTTATCTGAAGGATCACATCAGATGATGTGATTCCTGGATCCCTCGGTTGGACATATATAACATGCCTTTCAGAAGAAGGTCCTTAAGGAAAATAGGAAGACTCAGGAGCTGGCATAGAGTTTTAAACTCCACAAAAAAAATAAATAAATATAAATAAAAAAGAACAGACACTGCTCTACCTTTCTCAATGGTGTGGGTTGATGGGGCTGGAGTTTGCAGTTTAAGGCACAGGAATTCCATCCTTAGCGCAGGTCACTTGACTTTGGCAGAAACATCACATTCCGCCCTTGTCACCACATGTCTCTGTCCACAATTACTCATCATCTGTAGATAGACAGCCCTGGAGGAGATCATCAATTGCCAATGCAATTCAGCAGATACACTTCATAAATTTTAATTACATTCCCACTGAAAATGAATGGTCAGAAAATATAAAACATCTGCCATCCAGATCATTTACATTTTTCGTACAATAAATCATCAACATCCCAAACCATGGCTTAAATCATACGAGTGTGGTGGGTCATGAAGAAGGAATGCCATCCATCGTGTGATAACTGTTTGGATCTCAGCCCTTCCTCAGAATGTGGGAAGCGGGGCAAGGATGCAGGAGGAAGACCCAATAACTTATTGATGAGGTGGACAGCATTTTGGCCTCTAGTCTCCATAAATGTGAAATCCCCAAGTTTTACCCAGCACCTGCTAATTGATCTATGGGCTATTATTTTGGCCACAGTAAACATAGGTGCTTAAGTAAAAGAGTATTTGGTCAATTGTGACTGGAAAAAGCAAGCATTTATCACTCAAGTGGCTTATTTATCTACCATGCAGGTAGAATCAAATTTCAAAATCAAATTTTATTGACATCATATTCATGAAACTCCCATTTGCCTCTAAGCGTCTACCATGTTGTAAAGCATAGTGTGGGGTGCTTATGTGGTAACAGACTTCTCTTGAACTCCTTTGGCAGGCAGAGACCCACGCGAAGGATGGAGTGGATGCTAAGGAACATAGCCACCCAGCTAAGGGGTCCTGAGCTAACCCAGCGCAGACAGAAAACACCTGGAGTAGACTCTCTCTGGAGGCCCTAAGGGAAGATCTCGACAGCTGCTTGGCACACCACTCACCCCTTTTCTCCATTCATGTGTGAATCTTTCTTTTCGTCTCTTTTCTAAAGGCTCCCACCTCTATAGAGCGAGAAGAATGTTGGGAGCCATTGTTGTCTTTCTGTAGAGCAAGCTCTTTTGCTGGTGCTAGGGGAAAGGTTTTCTGATGTGCAAAAGTCAGTGAAATGTGTGCTACCAGAAGAAAGGACATGATGTGCAAGGGCTCAAAGCATGAATTGGAGGAGTGGAAATGGAGCCGCTGGCTTTCGGGATTCCTGACATTAAATCCAATAGGAATCACAGGTGATGATGACCTTTTCAAAGGTCAGAGAGACATTAACTCAGTGACCTTATTCTGCTGTGGAGGACACAGGTCCACAGAAGTGAAATGACCTGCCCAAGGTCCAGCTGCTGTCACCAGCACCCCGTAGTCAACAGCTCTCCCTTGGTGGCTATGGGTATCTATCTGTTCTTCCTCTCCTTCTTCATTGTTCCAGCGCAGCCATTGGCTCTTCTGGCTGAACTGTGGCTTTACAATGAAGTATTCATATCTGCATGGAAATATGTAAAGGATGGCAAAAGATATGATCCATCTTTTCATAAATCAACAAAAAATCTGTCTCTAGAAGAATATGGGAGAGCACCATGTAGACTGTGAAGAGGAAAAGCATATTCCTATTGGTGAAAGTCACTTCCAGGTGCCAGGTATTGGGCTAGTGGCACAAGGAAACACACATCCACCATGCAGTCTCCTCCTCATCTTGTCCATGGTGCCCCTCTAGTCTTCAACACAAGGATGCCACAAACACGTATCTCCTTCCTGTTCCTTTGGCCACTTTGAACCACGCAGTCCAAAATTTAGCACACAATTCTACTCTCTTTCTGCCTCCTCAAATTCTAACTCTGTATCCTGGATCTGAGCCATGTTTCTTTCACTTGCACTGGACATCTCCTTTGGGCAGGTTCCCAGGATATCCACACAGGAAAACCAACCTTGCCCAAAGCTTGGAGGAGATGTGCTTTGGATTCCTTTTTCCCACAGGTCTACTCGGAACTCAAGTAGCTGAGCTTGACATGGTCTTTTACAAGCTGCTTTTGCATTTCCTTCTAAACAGGAGCTTAGATGCCTGGTGGTTTCAAACACTAGAGATGATTTAACATACATGAAAACTTGATATAATCATTAGAAGATGTCACTCAAAGTTAATGGGCAATTTTTCTCTCCAGTGTAGGCAATTGTTTTTGGAGGCATTTAAAAAAAAAATCTTAAAGTTTACTGAATAATTTTTGTTGTTGTTATGTTCTATTTCGAGCGAAGATGTTCTGGCTGACTAACATTCTCTTTTCAGATTCAATTGGACATGGTTCTCCAGCGTTTCTTGGCTCTAATTACAGTGGAATGTGCCTGTGAGTTGTCCAACAGCTGCCATGTCCTTGTTAAGGTTAGCTGCTTTTGAAAGTTAGTCTAAAGTTAGATATCCTCAGCAAAAGTGAGCTGGAAGTTGCCATATTTGTCTTGGTAATTAAGAATGAGATGTGGTAAGAGTGGGTCTGAATTTCAGATAAGGATTTCCTTCCCTGCTTGAATGGAATTGAAAGGAATGAAATTGATTTTGCATTAGCATATTTTTTGCTTCCCAGAAAAAAAAGCTTTTCATTGTAGCCATTTCTGACAGTTCTAGAATTCTCTAGAAGACTGAGAGTCCTATCTACGTAACAGACAAACATATTCAACATATGAGTAGAATTTAATATTGGGGTGGCTATTTTCCTTCCTATTTTGTTTGATAGATTATCTGGCAGTGAGAAATTATAAAATTTTGCTTCTCTCTCATGGTTTCTAAAAACAAGAAGTTAAAAAAAAAAAAAAGAAATTTTTAGTATAAAATTTTTCCATCTTCTCCTGAAACTTTATTTTTGGGAAATCTCAAAACAATTCTGTTTACCATTATTATGCTTAAAAACCTAAACTTTTAAAACTCTATAAACAATTAAGATATATTATGGCTAAGTGAAAAAATTAACTGTTAAAACTTTTCCTGTTTTAGATATAATTCAGAAAGGGTCTTGTGAGATATTGAAGGGAAAAAGAAAGAAAGAAAAAATAGTGAAGTTGTAAGAGAAGAATGATGCCTGCTTAGTGGGAATAGTCAAATCATAAAGAAGTACCCGTGGTTGTCACAAGGGGAGCATCATCATGTAACATCTCACTTTAAGGGGCAAATTCCGAGGTTGGTACTTTATTTATATTTTATTAATGTAAACAACAGCAAAAATACATTCAATCTCACGCCCTCTACTCTCTTAGTATTATTTCTACCTTTATATCAAAAAATCATTTTCACCAGGTGCTTATAAGAAGCTCTTTGATATTAGGAAATGCTAGTCTGAAAGACTTTTGATTCCCTTTGCAAGCTCATTTGAGGACCAAGAACTGTATCAGAAAAGAGTGGGACCAAACATATAGGTGGTTATTTTAAAATATTATAAAATATTATGTGTTTTTCAATGAATTGTTGACAAAATATGCTTAGTAATAGAATAAGTGAAGAAAAATGAATGAATTAGGTGAGAGTTACTTATATCTTAATGTAACAGTAAAATAATTTATGTTATATCCTATGAATGAAGTTAATAGAGATGCTCATCATCCCAGAACAACCAGAATTTTTTTTTTTGAGTTGGAGTCTCTCTCCGTTTCCCAGGCTGGAGTGCAGCGGCACGCTCACAGTCACCCCAAGGCCAACCTGTTGGGCTCCAGAGATCCTTCTTCGTCAGTCTTCCAGGTAGCTAGAACTACAGGTGTGCACTACCACGCCTGGCTAATTTTTGATTTAGCGTAGAGATGAGGTCTTGCCAGTTTGCCCAGCTGGTCTCGAACCCGCGGACACAGGCAATCCTCTGGCCTCGGCCTCCCAAAGCTCTGGGAATACAGGCTTGAGCCACTGAGCCTGGCCCAACCAGAACCTTTTTAAAAGACACATTCTGACCACAACAATAACAGCAGCAGCAACACAACAATAATAGTGGCCCAATAGGTTTATGGAGAACTTCTTGGGTCAAACACTGTGCTCAGCACTTGAATGTTGTTTTATTTAACTCACCCCTATGAATTGGCTTGGCTATCACATCAGAAAAGGATTGCCAAAGACATAAAGATCCTGTGGGTGGGGTCAACCAGATGTGTCACTTTTCTGTTTAAATTCTAGAATGGAGTGCTAATGCTACTTCTTGGTTGGGCCTGGTGGCTCAGCCTGTAATCTCAGCAACTTGGGAGGCAGAGGCAAGTGGATTGCCTGAGCCCCCAGGTTCAAGACCAGCTTGGGCAACTTGGCGAGATCTCATCTCTACAATAAATAAAAAATTAGCCAGACATGGTAGTGCACACCTGTAGTTCTGGATACTTGGAAGGCTGAGGCAGAAGGATTGCTGGGAGCCCAGCAGGTTGCTGCTGGGGTGGCCGTGAGCATGCCACTGCACTCAAGCTTGGGCGACAGAGTGAGACACCAACTGAAAAATAATGTAACTATATGAACATGGTGTAAGGAATGTGTACTTATGATGATGCTTTACTCTATGTGTCTGAGACAAAAAAAAAAAAATCTACTATTATTCTTCCTACCACATAGCTCTGTGTTTATTGTTTCCTGAAAATTTCTAATTTTTTATTGGTCACTTCTTAAGAGCAATTAAGGTGAGAAACTATTATACTGATTAAATTTGTATCCAGCTCTGTGATTTCATCCTCAGTCTTCTTTATCATGATGATAGGGCTTTGGTCTTATTTTCCAAATATCTATGATGCTTCAAAATGAGTTGATTATGTTTTGATCCAATGACTCAGCTTCCTTTATTTTAAGAATCTTGCTCAGTCACTTTCTTAATACTATCCTCCAATCATGAAAGTCAGCCAGCTTTGTAATATAGTCTTACAGATCCTGTTCAACTTTTATTGGTCACGATTTTCCCCCTAAATTTTGTATGCCTTTCAAATCTTCAAAGTTAGTGACGCTTTCTTTAGCCAGGATTCATCTGTTTATAGAACAGAGTGGGTGGCTTTTGGAAGACTTGACATGTTAGAACATTGGGCTGGGGAGTCACATACCACTATCCAAGTTTCCACTGAATGCGCGTTGTCTCCTGGGAAGGGAGTCTTTAAGACTTTAAGGCCTTTACCAATAGCAAAAATTAACGTCCTTTAACATGGTGACCTATTGTGGTTCTGTTCTGCTTGCTTCCCATTATTAAGTCAGTTTATTTTTTTCCTGACATCATAAACTACCTGCTTCCAACTCACTTCTGTCTTGGCCAGTAAATACACTGGCCTTTTGGGTTATTGCTTTAAATCACAATGAAGACTACAGTTGTGGATTCACATGTAACTATGTCATGGTGAGCTGATTTCATCATCTGAGTCCAGTCTGTGTTGAGGAAAATGTTTCCCATTAGGAAACCACTTTTTTGTGTTCCCTTGAAACTGTTTCTAGCAAGGACAAATAACTCAGAATAAACATCTTTCCTCTCCCTCGTCTCTGCCCTTACCTTGTCTAGCTTCCTGGTGCTTCCAAATACAGGATAAATGAGCAAACACAAAAATCAAAAGACAAAAACAAACAAAAAGGAAAGAAACCACTGCCATCTACCACATGAATACATTTTTTTTCTGGAAATTATGTCTTCAAAATTTATAAATTTTATATTTGCCATCAAAACTGTGAGGATAATGCCCGACTATGTAGACACAAGGATATTCCAGTGTTTTAGGAGAAATCATAGCCACTTAAGGTACCAACTTAAAAGTGTAAAATTATCATGATACATGAGAGGAAGGGTACATTAGTAAATGGTTTGCTGCATCTCTTGCAATTTTGACAAGCTTTGTACACGAGTATGTTATGTTTGGGTTTGGCCCACTTTCTCATTTCTAGCCTGTATTCTTTCTTGGTCCCTCTTGATCAGGAACACACAATGGCAGTTGGTTGCTGGCATCAGTCATTCATCCTGTTGTAGGGCAGACACTGGCAGGAAGAACCCAGGTTAGTGCACCTTCATATATTTGGAGTCTGATGAAGCAGGTCAAATCGCAGATCTACTGGGCAAATGCTAATTTTCAGTAGAAGCCCTTTCATTTTGTGAACTTGTAAGAAACGAAGAGAAGTACTGTTAGCCTCAGGATATATCTCTTTAAGAAAACAAACAAACAAACAAAAAACATTGATAAATGTTTCTGAAAGGCTGCCTCTCATCCACTTCATGGTCTTCCAGTGTCTCTCCATTGTTCCATGCTGGGCTACAGGGATTTGGGTATGTTACTATAGGATCTTGGATGGGAATGATATAGGCTTTCTGAACATCTTTTACACCCTTATTTGTTACTGGTTATATTGAAAAAATTGGTAATATACAAACATTTAAGCAGAAGATGGCCCTGATTGACTCCTGCTGCCAAAATCTGCATTTGTGTCCCCTGTACCTCCTCCCTTGGCCAGAGTAATTCTATCTTCTTGAATTGCATTCTCCTCTATTAATTTTCTCTTCTCCTTCCAGCTTATTGAAGTCATTTCCACTACAACTTTCTCAAGCTTTATTATTTTACTTGGTCTTTTCTTAAGTGATTGGCATTTTTTTTTGGTGCCTATGCTGATGTTTCTTATACCAAAGCCCTGTTCTCTTCACAGTGTGTTCACATTCTACAATGGCTTAGGCACTTTCAGGTTTCACGGCACAAAGTCAAGCTCAAGCTATCTGAGGTAATTTGGTTTTATTGAAAGGACACCAAGGAGTAGAGTGACCATGTGATTTATTGATCAAATCAGGGCACCACTGAGAATGAAAAGAGACATTATTAACTCTGTCATTCCATAGATGTAACTGGGACAGTCCTGGCCAAGAAGTGAAGCAGTTCTTTCTTTTCTCTCTTCTTCTCCTCATCCTCCTTCCCATCTTCCTTCTCCTTTTTCTTTTGTTACCTTCTGTTCATAGAGAAAAAACATATTATCTATCATCTATCTATCTACCTACCTACTCCTGTACTAATAATATTCTAGGATACCTAAAATAATACCTAAAACCCTATTTCATTCTACTATGGAATTATCTAAGAGTTTAGAATGTGAGCCCAGCGTTAGATTGTTCTGGCATCGAAAATTTACAATGAGAGTTGTTGACTAGTAATTTAACATTTACATTTGGGAGATAGATAATAAATGAACGAATAGGTAGGTAAGTAGATGGATTATCTATCTCCCAAATGTAAATGCTAAATTACTAGTCAGAAACTCTCATTGCAAATTTTCGATGCCAGGACAATCTAATGCTGGGCTCACTTTCTAAACTCTTAGATAATTCCACAGTAGAATGAAATAGGGTTTTAGGTATTATTTTAGGTATCCTATAATATTATTAGAACAGGATACAGATTAAACTATGGAGACCAAAATGCAAAATAAGAGTGACCTAAACAACTTAGAGTCACACTCCTCTCTTACAGCAAGGTCTATGCTGGTCTGGTGGGTCTGCTCTGCAAAGTTATGAGGGGCTCAAGCTCTTTCGACTTTTTTGCTGCACTCTTCTAACCTGTTGTCCTTTCCATATGGCCCAAGATGACTCACTATCATATTCACCTTCCACAGCAGGAAGGAGAAAAGGAGTAGGTAACAGCATTTTCCATTCCTTTGGGCACTACCACTCTTCATATCCCTTCCATTCATATCCCATTAACGAGAACACAGTCACCTAGCTTCCACTAGCTGCAAAGAGGCCTGGGAATTGTAATTTTTCCTCTGAGAAGCCGTGCACACAGCTAACAATGGTTAATTATATTATTAAAAGAGAGTAGGAGCAAACTTAGGGCCATCAACAGTTTCTGTCACACTTTATGACATGATGTATTCATACAGAGATATACAATTCTCGCTGTTGTTGCCTCTTGGTAATGCCACTTTGTATTTTGTGGTCTTCAATTTATCCTCTTGCAATATATACTATACACATATGTAAGAAAATTGTTACTTTAAGGTCGAAGTCCCAGTTAAGTATCATGCAAATCTCTGTTTAATTGTGAAAGTACTATTTTAGTGAATTACATGAAAAGCTTACCACATATGCCATTTATTTCCTCACCATGACATTTTATTTAACTCAACTACAAAATCTCAAAGTGTTTTCTAGAGTCTAATCCTTTTTGAAGCTTTTTTCATTTTGTACCTCCTGCATTATAAATTATAGCTTGAAGCCACCTTTCTGGAAGTCTAAAAATCTATTAGTCCACACTTTTTTTTTCTTTTCTCTAACCTCTCCAAACATTCTGTTAAGTCAAGGAGATGATGGAGCTCATTATGGTCATTAAAATCCTGATGCAATTAAGTTTTATTCCACTGTAAATGATTGGTACTTGATTTCTTTCTGGAATGGGATAATGTTCTACAGGCCCGAAACTTTTACACTCTCCTTAATTTGCAAGGCTGCTTTAGGAAATATGTTCTCCAGGCTGAATGAGGTACATGTCCAACTTTGATCAAATCTTTGTGCTCATGTTCTTCAGGCTTTAACATCCACTTGAAGAAATCCTTGCCATTGTCCCCAGGAGAGTCAATAAAAATGCTTCTGCGCTTTGTTTGTGGTCACTTAAATAATAGGAGAGCTCCCCCTACTGATTGACATGGGGGACTTGTGGAGGAGGGGCTAATCTCAGCTCTTGCACTAATGCTCTTGCACAGACCAAGATGAAAATCAAAAGGAAGCCTGTTTGACATTGGCTTTTGAAATGCTTAAAAACATCAGCATTTGTCAAGTGGAAAGATTTTCATTTCAAAGTTCTAACAGGTTATTATTATTCCAAGCAATGGAGAGTTAAAAAAGGTTGAGCAACTATAATAATGGTGGTGTCTAAATGTGGGGAGTGATTAGGTTTTATTGTTTGTTTGCATAGAACTCTATCACCTAGCTTTGTTTGGGGTTTGCTTAAGAAACGTGGGCTAATTAGACCATGCAAGTCACTTTGTTTTCTGAAAATTAATTAAGCTTCTGTGGCCTTGCAGGGTTACAGGGCCGGGTTCACATCCCACACAGTTCCTCTGAAGTTATGTAGGAGGCGAGCCTGTCTCGCGCTGAACTGTCAGATGATTCCGTCATGGAAAGAATGGAGTTTAGTAATGCGACGTTTGAAAGCTTGTTCAAGTTGTAAAATGTTGGATTCTATTTTTATTAAATCGCTTAAACTTTCAACATAGTGAAAAAGATTTATTTAACATACATTTCACAAGCCATTTTGACTGCATATTTTGGGGAGGAAAAAAAATACAGCAGAGAACATTCCTGTAACTATTAAAGTTGTTGTCCTGAAGGGACAAAACAAATGAGTTAACTATTGAAATCTTATTGTCTCATCAAACTTTCTGTAGAAACATTTAAAATTTTATCTTTGTAGGGTTATGAGGAAGCTCTACCCAAATTATACAGATATAAATACTCTTTATTATTTTGGAATATTATATACAATCTACACAAAATTGTAGAGACTACAGAAAAATGGGTTTTATTTTAAGAACCCCCAAGTAGAGAAAACCAAACCAAGCATCTGGAGAAGCATATGATGTAGTAAGCTTGATTTAAAAAAATGCCTGACCTATGGGAATAAGAATCATTTTTAGCAGCCTCCTTTTTCTATCTGAACATTAAAAAAGACTTTATTGAGATATAATTTACATATCATAAAATTATCCCTTTTAAAGTATATACTTCAATTCTTTTAGTGTATTTACAGAGTTGTGTAACAATCTAATTTTAGAACTTTTTTTATCACCCTCAAAATAAATCCCATGCCTATTATAAGTTACTGTCTCTTACACCCCTTCAATCTTTAACTCCAGCCCTAGAAAGCCACTAATTTATTTTTGTTTCCATAGATCTATTGTGAACATTTCATGTAAATGGGTTAATAATACTTGATTTTTTTGTGACTGACTTTTTTCATGACATAATGTCTGAAGTCTATCCTTATTACAGCATTTATAAGTACTTCCTTTTTTTTGTATTGTTGAATAGTATTCCATTGTATGGGCATACCACATTTTGTCATTCATTCATCAAGTTGAAGGACAGTTGGGTTGTTTTCACTTTTTTTGGCTACTGTGAATAATAACTGCTGTAGATATTCACACATGAGTCTTTGTATTCACATATGTTTTCATTTTCCTTCATTACCTAGAAGGGGAGTTTCTGAGACACATTTAACGCTCTGAGGAGCCGCCAAAATGTTGTCCAATGTATCTGCACCCTTTTACATTCCCATCAGCAAGGTGGGTTCCATTTTCTCCACATCCTTACCAACATTGGTTATTAGCTATCTTTTCTATTATAGCCCTCCTAATGAATGTGCAATAGTATCTTCTTATAGTTTTGATTTGCATTTTCCTAATGAGTAATGACACTAAATATTCTTTCGTGTGATTTTTCACCATTTGTATATCTTCTTTTGGAGAAATGTCGGTTTAAATTATTTGTCCATTTTATATCTAGGCTCTTCTTATCTTTAATGTGTTTTAAGAATTTGTTTTTGTACACTCTGAATACAAGTCCTTTATTGGATATATAATTTGCAAATATTTTCTCCAATTCGGTGAGTAGACTTTTCAATTACTTGATGGTATTGTTTGACTCACAAGGGTTTTTAATTTTAATGAAGTTCAATTCATCAATTCTTCCTTTTATTACTTGTACTATTGGTATCATATTTAAGCCATCATTGCCTAACTCCAAGTTCCAATAGGTCACAAAGGTTTACTTCTTTGTCTTCTTATAAGAGTTTTATTCATTTGTTTTTACAGTCAGGTCTATGATCCATTCTTAGTTTACTTTTGTGTATGGTATGAGGTAGGGGTTCAGATTAATCCTTTTGCATGTGAATATTCAACTGTCCTAGCAATATTTGTTGAAGAGACTGTTTTTATTCCCCACTGGCATCTTTATGGAAAATTGGCTGTAAGTATAAGATTTCATTTCTTGATCTTCAATTCTATTCCACTGATCTCCATGGCTATCCTTGTGCCAGTACCATACTGTCTTGGTTATCATAACTTTGTAATCAGAAAGTTGTAGAAACTTTTTTTTAAAGCACTGGTTTAGCTATTCTTGGTGCTTTGCATTTCTATTGAAATTTTAAGGTCAGCTTGTCAATTTCTGCATAAGAAAGTGGCACGTTTTATTGGCATTCTCTCTTTAGGGTTTTTGTGTACCTTTCAGAGTTCTGTGTCATTTTTTCATCTCTGTCTGCTGCTAGCTTTACCCACTGTACTTATGTAGTAGGGAGTGTCTGGTATGTGGAGGTCAAGAGGGTTAAAATACTTCTGACTATGTTGTGTGACCTTGTAAAATTATTTGACCTTTTGAGCCTCAATTTCCTCATTTATAATATGACGATGGTAATACTTCCATCATGGAGTGATTCTGAGAATGAAAAGTGGTTTTGGAACTTCTGGCATCTTGTTCAGCACGTAAGGATCTTGGAAATCATCACTCCATCTTAACAATAAATGAAAAGCTGAGCAAACTGGACAATCAAAGACTCTTTAGATCTGTTAGGGAAGTGAGGTCACAGGGCAACAAGCTGCCTTCAAACTGAAGAGACAGGCAAACACAGAGACTCACATTACTGGAGCAGAAATCATGAGCAGAAGCTTCCTTGGGGACCAGGTTTCCCCCCGAGATAGTGAAACCTAAATTGTAATTAAGGAACTGGTAAAGGTTCAGTGTGGACAAGTCTGGGAGTCAAAAATCCCACGGTACCCAATATAGGGTATTGCTTCTTCTCACATTTGTGAGTTTTACCTCTAGGAGCTCCCACCAGGTTTTCATAGTAAATATCAGGAAAAAAACAAAACAGAAACAAAACAAAACAAAACAAAAAACATTCTCGAGATTCCGCAGCAGGAGGAGAAAAGTAAACATTCTGAAAATATCAGAGTATTCTTTTTTTCTTACTAAGGCCTGCCTCTGAGAGAAACAATTTTACAAAAGCCTAACCTATTTTTTTTCCAGCACCTAACCAATCTTGGGAAAGATAATACCCAGTTCTAGCTCCCTTTAGCCTTCAATGTGGGGAAAGGAAAATAACCAGCTAAGTTACATTGGCCCATCCTATCTCTTCTGGGGTAGGGGATGTCACTGAGAAACACTTGGGAAATTTACAGTACAGCGGCATAGTGTCACTAAAACACTGAGACCTAATTATGGGACTGTAGAACACTTCCTCTCCTGAAACTAATAAGCAATTATAGCAAGTTTGTAGGATGCAAGATTAACTTTAAAAGTTGGCCCTTTTCCTGTATATCAACAAAGGACAAGTGGAATTTGAAATGAAAAACACATACCATTTACTTTAGCTTACCCAAAATAAAATGCTTTGGGCAAAATCTAACAAAATATGTACAAGATCTCCATGAGATTTAAAAACCTCTGATGAGAGAAATCAAAGAACTAAATGGACAGATATTTCATGTTCATGGATAGGAAGGCTTAATATTATCAAGGTGATGTATAGATTCAATGTAATCTTAATAAAAATCCTGCAAGTAACTTTGTGAATGTCAGCAAACTTATTCTAAAATTTACATGGCAAGGCCAAAGAAACAGAATAGCCAACACGATATCAAGGGACATAGTTGGGGAACTGACACTACCTAACTTCAAGACTTAATATAAAACTATAGTAATCAGCACAGTGTGATATTGATGACAGAATAGAAAACATGATTGATAGAACAGAATAGTGAGCCCAGAAATAGACCCACAGAAATATAGTCAACTGATCTTTAACAAGAAAGAAAAAACAACACAACAGGAAAAAGATAGTCTTTTCATCAAATGGTGCAGGAACAACTGGACATGCACATGCAAAAAACTAAATCTAGACAAGGACCTTACAACCCCCACAAACATGGACTCTAAATGGGTCATAGACTTACATTTAAAAGGTAGATCTGTAAAACTCCTAGAAGATAACCTAGGAGAAAACCTTAATGATCTTGGGTATAATGGTAACTTTTTAGATACAACACCAAAGACACAGTCCATGAAAGAAACAATTGATAGACTGAATTTCATTAAAATGAAAAACTTCTGCTCTGAGAAAGACACTATTAAAAGAATGAGAAGACAAGTTACATACTTAGAGAAAATATTTGCAAATGGCATATCTGATAAAAGACTCTTGTAGAAAACATAAAAAGCACTCCTAAAACTCAATAATAAGAAAATGAATAAACCAATTAAAACATGGGCAAAATACTTGACTAGACACCTCACCCAAGAAAATTCACAGATAGCAAATAAGCTTATGAAAATATGCTCAACATTATAAATCATTAGGAAATCTTATTGTCATTTTAATAATTCAAGGTCTTTTGTGGTTCTGAATGAGTTTTAGGATTGTTTTTTTCTATTCCTAGGAAGAATGACCTTGGAGTTTTGAATAGTATTGCATTGAATCTTAGATTATTTTGAGTAGTATGGGCATTTTAACGACGTTAATTTTTCGAACACATTAACACTGAATATATTTCCATTTACTTGCATTCTCTTCAATTTTTATTTATTTATTTATTTATTCAATTTTTAAATCAATGTTTTTATATTTTTCAATAATATTTTCTTTGTTATATTCACTAATAAATATTTTATTTTGACGTAGTTGTAAATAGAATTGTTTTCTTAATTTTTAAAGATAGTTTGTTATTAGTGTATAGAAGTGCTACTGATTTTTGATAGTTGATTTTGTATCCTGCAACTTTGCTGAATTCCTTGATCAGTACTAACAGGTTTTTTGATAGAAGCTTTAGGATTTTCTAGATATAAAATAATAATATTGGAAAACAGAGACAATTCAACATCTTCCGTCCCTATTTGGATGCCTTTAATTTATTTATCTTACCCAGTTGCTCTGTCTAGGACTTCCAGTATGATGTTGAACAGAAGCGATGAGAGTGGGCAGCCTTGTCTTGTTACAGATCTCAGAGGAAAAGCCTTCAACTTTTCACCATTGAGTATGATGTTAACAGTGGACTTGTTCTATATGACCTTTGTTGTATTGAGAAAAATTCTTTCTCTATCTGATTTGAAGAGTTTTTATCATGAAAGGATATTGAGCATTGTCAAATGCATTTTCTTTATCTATTGAGATGATCACATGGAACCACAAAAGACCCCAAATATCCAAAGCAATCTTGATCAAAAATAACAAAGTTGGAGGCATTATGTTATTAGATTTCAAAATATATCACAAAGCTATAGCAATCAAAACAGCATAAAAACAGATAAATTACATCTGAAATAGGATAGAGAGCTGAGAAATAAATCCAAACATTTATTGTTAGTAGATTTTTGACAAAGTTGCCAAGAACACAAAATGGAAAAAAGAGTTTTTTCAATAAACGGTGATGAGAAAACTGAATATCTACATGCAAAGAATGAAAATGAACCCTTATCTCATCCCTTATACAATAATTAACTCAGAATGGATTAAATAATTAAACGTAAGCCATGAAACTGTAAAACTGCTAGAAGACAACATGGGGGAAATCTCTATAACATTTGTCTTGTTAGTGATGTTTTGGATATGACCCCAAAGCACAAGCAATTAAAATGAAACAGACAAGTGGAATGCATCCAACCAGAAAACTTCTGCATAGCAAAGGAAACAACAGAATGAAAAGACAAACCCACAGACTGACTAAAATATTTGCAAGTCATACATCAGAGCAGGGATTAATATCCAAAATATACAAGGAACTCAAACTAATTGGTTATAAGAAAACAAATAATCCTATTGAAAAATGGGCAAAGGGTTTTAAACATCTTTCAAAGGAAGACATAAAAATGACCAATGGATATGTGAAAAAAATGTTCAAAATCTCTAATCATCAGTAATAAGCCAATTAAAACCACTATGAGATAACACTTTATACCTGTTTAGAGTGACTGTTACCAAAAAGTTGAAAGATAACAGTGTGGTGGAGGATGTAGAGGAAAGAGAATCCTTGCATACTATTGGTGGGAATGTAAGTTAGTACAGTTATTATGAAAAATAATATAAAAACTACTCAAAAAACTAAAAATAGAATTATGCTATAATTTTGCAGCCCCACTTCTGAGTATATATATATCTAAAGGAATTGAAATAAAAATGTCAAAGAGATGTCCAGACTCCCATGTTCACTGCGGCATTATTCACAATAGCCAAGATATGAAACAACTAAAGTGCCCAACAACATATAAATGAATGAGGAAGACGTGATATATACCCACAATGGAATACTATTCAGTCTTTAAAAAACAGGGAATTCTGCCATTTTTGGTAACATAGGTAAAACTTTTTAAAATTTTTAAATTCTTAGTTTTAAAGATGTGGGGTACAATTCAGGATTAAATATACAAATGTTCATTATCCAGGTACCCTTGTTGTTGAGGAGTACCACTCCCCCAGAAGAATCCCACTACTGCCAATCCCGACACTCCTCAGCAATTTCCCACTATTGACAATTCTTATCTTTTTTTTTTTTGAGTTGGAGTCTCACTCTGTCGCCCAGATGGGAGTGCAGTGGCCGCTCCCGGCCACCGCAGCCTCCACCTGCTGGTCTCCGGCGATCCTTCCACCTCAGCCTTCCAAGTAGCTGGAACTACAGGTGTGCGCTACCACACCCAGCTAATTTTTGATTTATTGTAGAGATGAGGTCTCGCCAAGTTGCCCAGGCGGGTCTTGAACCCGCGAGCTCAGGCAATCCACTCACCTCAGCCTCCCAAAGGCGCGGGATTGCAGGCTGAGCCACGGAGCCTGGCTGACAATTCTTATAGTATTACGATAATTGTTCAAGATCCACTTAAGAGTGAGAACATGTGATACTCAGTTCTTTGTTTCTGTGACAGATCACTCAGCATTATAGCCTCTAAGTCCATTCAAGTTGCTGTGAAGCTCATAACTTTGTCCTTCTTTATGGCAGCCTAATATTTCATCGTGCATATGTACCACATTTTTAAAATCCAGTCCTCTCTCGATGGGCACCACAGTTGGTTCCATGCTTTTGCTATTGTGAACAATGCTGCAATAAACATGTGTGTGCAAGTATCTTTTTCACAGAGTGATTTGAGTTCCTTCGGGTATATTCTCAGTAGGGGAATTGCCAAGTCATATAAAAGGTTGAATTTTAGACCTTTTAGGAATTGTCAAACTGTTTTCACAGAGGCTGTGCTAGTTTACGCTCCCACCAACAGTGTCCTCTCCAGCATCTGTGGTTTTTTGAGTTATTGATGATGGCCATCCTGACTGGAGTTAGGTGATATCTCAGTGTGATTTTAATTTGCATTTCTTTGATGACTAGTAAGGCTGAGCATTTTTTCATATATCTGTTGGCTGCTCGTATGTCTTCTTTTGAGATGTGCCTATTCATATCTTTTGCAAACTTTGTAATGAGGCTATTTGTTTTTTCTTTTTGGCATGTTTGAGTTCCTTGTAGACCTTGGATGTTAGGCCTTTGTCAGATGTACAGTTGACAAATACTTTTCTCCAATCCGTGGGCTATCTCCCCGCTGTCTTGATGGTTTCTTTGGCTTTGTAGAAGCTTGCCAGTTTGATGAGGTCCCATCTGTCTATCTTGTCTCTTATGGCATGGGCATAAGTTGGTTGCCAGTTCCAATTTCCATAAGGGTGTCTCTTGCATTTTCTAAGGTTCTTATAGTTTGAAGTTTTATATTTAGGTCTTTGATCCACTTAGAGTTGACTTTTGTGTATGGTGATAGGTAGGGGTCTTGTTTTAATCTTCTACATGTGGTCAGTCAGTTTTCCTAGCACCATTTACTGAATAGGTTCTCTTCTCCCTAGTGGTTGGTGGTGGAAACTTTGTCGAGGATGAGTTGGTTGAAAAATTGAGGCTTTGCTTCTGGAATCTCTATCTTGTTCCATTGTTCTAGATGCCTGCTCTTGTATCAATACCAGGCTGTTTTGAGACAGCCTGATTTGATCATTCCATAATATATAAATGTGCTAAAACATCACATTGTACCTCGTAAATATATAAATTATTATTCGTCAGTTAAAATAAAACCTTAAAGAGTACATGACCTTGTGGCCATAAGGGAAAAAACAAAACAAAGTAAAAAATACATAGTTTATAATTCAACAATGAGATACTACTACACATCTATTAGAATAGCCAAAATCCATAACACTAATAACACCAAATCCTGGTGAGAATGTGGAGTAACAGGAACTCTTATTTACCATTGGTGGAAATGCAAAATATTATAGCCATTTTAGAAGATGATCTAGCATTTTCCTATAAAACTAACCATACTAACACTATGTGACCTAGCAATTGCCCTTTTTGGTATTTATGCAAAGGAGATGAGAGTTTTTGCCCACACAAAAGCCTGCACATGAAAGTTTATAGCAGTCTTATGCATTATTGCCCAAACTTGGAAGCAACCAAGATGTCTTAGGTGAATGGATAAATTGTGGTACACACAGACTGTGGAATATTATTCAGCACTAAAATGAAATGAGCTATCAAGTTGTGAAAAGACATGAAGGAACTTTGAGTTATTAATAAGTAAAAAGAGTCAATCAGAAAAGGTTGCGTATTATATAATTCCAACTATATGACATTCTGGAAAAGGCAAAACTATGGAAAAAACATAGTAATTGTCATGGGGGGGGAGAAAGAACTTTTAGGGCAGAGAAACTCTTCCATATGATATACTACAGTGGTGAATACATGTCATTTGTCCAAACTTATAGAATGCATCACATCAGAGCTAACTCTAACATAATAATAATGTGTCATGGTAAGTTTGTCATAGTCAGGTGTGGGATGTTACTACAGTGGGGAAAGCTTTGCATACATGAGGTGAGGGGATATCTCTGGACACTTTACTCAGTTTTGCTGTGCACCTACATCAGCTCTATTGAACAAAGTCTATTAAAGAGAATGAAAGAAAAATTGGTTGAAAAAATATGATTCTGCATGTAAAGTGCTTACAACTGGGGTAGTACATGGTGAGAACCCAATATATGTTGGCAATTGTTGTTGTTATGTGAGTCTTTCCTCTGAATTCTGATGAAGTTAGAAGCTGATTCTACTCCTGCTGGGAATCCATTTTCCCCATAACCCTGGACAGAGAGAGTTTGAACAAGCACTAAGTTAAAAAGTTGGATTTTATAGCAACAAATCTATTCTTCCTTTATTTCTCTAACACGTCCTTTCTTGTAATATGTCAACTTAGACTTTTTTTTCCCATCTCTTCTATTTAATCAACCATTTCCCTGGGTTCAGCCTACTGGAAAGCATGCCTAGCAGAACTAATGACAATATATTTTAGCCATTTGTATGAGCTCATGTTTTTGTAAGTTATTTTTCTCTTTTGGTCTGGGGATAATTAAACCCGTTACCTATTCAGTGGTGGACTAAACTATCAAAAATTAATTTACATTAGTAAGGACCCTATGACAGAGTTTGGGTAGGATTTGTTGATAAAATTTATGTTGAATAGCAACATAGAAATTTATTTATTTATTTTTGTTCCCATCATATGTGAAGAGTGATATTATAAATATGTTGCATAATATTCCCTAAACTGATAACAACCTCTAAGTAGCTAATAAGAGTATCAGAAGTGCCCACTAGCATTGATAGCTTACAGAATTGGGATTCCAAACTTGCTCTCTTCTGACATGGGCTAGTTGGAGAATAGGTAAGAGGCCAACTTGGATAATGTCAAGGAACACTTACTTGGTTTACATATGTTTGAAGTATAGAACTAGGTTGAAATACCTACAAAAACCACCAGAACAGTAATGAATGCTAACTCAAAAAAATTTACAACCAGGGCCAGACAGTTCTTTTCCTGTGATACTTTATGTAATTCTCCAATCTTTTTTAGAAACATACTGACCACATTTTACTGATAAATAAATGGAAGGTAAGTGTAGAAACTGGGTGACCAAAGTCATGCAGCTATTAAATGAGTCAAGGTGAGGATCTAGATCTTTCTGTGTCTGAAGCTTCATCATACTACTGCAGACAGGCAGATGTTCAGGGACTTACTGTGGTCATAAGAATACTAAAATTTCCAAGGTTTGAAATTTTAGGAATTAGGAATGGACGCCATAACTGAGGGAGGAAAGACAATAGGAGTCAGCACAGGAGGCGGAGAGCTGAGAGGCACTGGTTGTGTATATTGTGAGGCTGTGTACATGATAGGGTGTGTTCCTGCCAGGGTTGTATACATATCAGAACTAAGACTTCTTGCCCTACCCTTCCATGACTGAAATGCTGCCTTCCATACCCTGCATACATAATGCTCTCAAAGTTCCACGTCAAGGCAAGAACCAGTGTGGTCAGTATGCTCCATTTGTAATCAGTAAACCAGACATCCCTGCCAGGAGCAGGCCCTCACATAGTAATAGACCTTGGGGGCTGGATAACTGTTACTTTGGTAGAATCTTGGTTATTGATCTTAAGTTTGATTAACTCTCACAGTCTTTTTCTCAGCTATTTCTGTGTGTCACTATTGGGTTTCATCACCACCATTTGATATTTTAACACTTGGAATCATCATGGAGTGACCAATATGTAAACAAATGCATAAGAAACAGTAGCCGGGTTTGGTGGCTCAGTCTGTAATCCTGTGCCTTGGGATGCTGAGGTGAGCGAATTGCCTGAGCTGGCGGGTTGGAGACTCGCCTGGGCAACTTGGTGAAACCTCATCTCTACAATAAAATAAAAAAATTAGCCGGGCGTGGTACCACGAGCCTGTAGTTCCAGCTACTTGGAAGACTGAAGCGGGAGGATTGCCGGAGCCCCAGCAGGTCGAGGCTGAGGTGGCCGGGAGCGGCCACTGCACTCCAGTCTGGGCGACAGAGTGAGACTCCAACTCAAAAAAAAAAAAAAGAAACAGTTAGTGACAATAGTGATATGGAAGCCCGGCATTTCTTTACAGCCTGCTCCTTCAACGACTGCTTCTGTGTTTGGGGCCAGACAAAAGTACTTATCTCTTTTCTGAAGACTTTTCTTCAGTGTCACATGTGCTGTAACTTCCTTTGTCCCTGCCTGTTCCCCGCTTTCTGTTGTTGATTTTGTGACAAAATTTTTTAGTGTGAGTTTGATGCAGTCTCTAGGAAATGTGTCAGAATTTCTTGGGTGCTGGTGATGTCGTCTGTTCTCTATCTAGTTGTGAAGTGAAAGTGATATTGGGTGAGAAGGGACAAACTTACTCTGCTATTTTGATCCAGAAGGAACACATCCATCTTTGCATTCTTATCCATTTTTCCCCCCTAGGATCAATTACTAAAAATGGGATTGCTAGGCCAAAGGGATGGGCTTTCTAAAGGTGTTTGATACATATTGCTAAAATGCTCTCCATAAAGGTTACATCAATTTATTTTCTTCCAGTGTGTGAGTTATGAATTTTTTTATAGCGCTGAGTCTACACTGTGTGTTCTTTAGAAAAGTGTTTCACCAAACTGTTATACAAATACTATCCCATTATTATCTGCATGTATTTCACTATTCGTGAAACTGATCATGTTTCATATTTTAAAATCATTTACAAATTCTCTTATTGCACTTTTTGCACATTTAACAAATTAGGACATTGCCCGACGAAAATAAAATGTGTTTCTGAGTTTGAAGCTTGTTTTAAAATTTCTTTTGATGTATTATTTTATCGTTCATTTATTTAAAAGTACTTATCAATCTCCTCCTGGCAGGTAAGCAGAATGCTGAGATGCCCCCCCCAAGATTCCCACTCTTGAGACATATCCCGAGCAATCCTCTTCCTCAGTGTGGGTGAAACTTGCAACTATTGTGGGATTTCATTCCCATAAATAGGTTATGTTTTATGGCAAGGTGAAGGACTTTTGCAGATGTATTTAAGGTTCCTAAACTGTTGACTTATTCTTGCTGGCCTTGAAGAAGCAAAAATCCGGGTTTGAATTGATCATAAGGAGATGCCTGCTCCTAGGAAGTAAGGGTTTCTAGACAACAGCTAGTGAGAAAATGGGGACCTCAACCACACAGCACAAGTGAATTCTGCCAACCCTCTGAGGACACTTGAAGGCAATTTTTTGCCAGGCCATTTTTAAGATGAGGATGTAGCCAGCCAACACCTGTATTTCAGCTTGGGGAGATTCTGAGTGGAGGACCCAAGTGGAATGTGTTGAATTTATGACCTACAAAAACTGTGAGATAATAAGTTTGTGTTGTATTAAGGTATCACATTTGCAGTAATTTTTACCTAGCAGTAAAAAACTAATGCATTCTGTCTGACAATTATTGTGTTAATGATATCCCCTGATTTTAGGTGGGATGTATCTAATCTACCAATCTTTACCTTTATAGCTTCTGACTTTGATGTTATGATTAAAAAGGCTTTGTCCTCACCCCAAACATTTATAAATTATTTATTCCATGATCTCTTATTATTTTCGTGATTTCATTTTCACGTGAATATTTTTTTAAAAATTCAACCGAAACTTATTTTCCTTGAAGTTGCAAGACATTTAAATTTTTTCCTTTATGATTACTTGCTGCCTGAAGAAAATATTTTGAATAAATTATCTACTCCCCATTGATTTGGCAAATATCTGGCTTTAGAAATACAGTCACTCATTGCTAGTAAGATACTATTTATGAAATCCCAACTTGGACTTTGGGCAAGGAATGTTTTAATTGCATGTTACTTCTGTAGTAAAGATTCAGGAAACAAATCAGTGAGCAAAAAATATAGTAGTATCGCATTTTGCAATTGACATCTTGCTTTTTTGTTCAGGTAAAAATATATTTGAAACAGTTTTGTATAAACCAGTTGATTAAAATAAAACACTTTAACAATTACTTAAAATAATTCCAATGGTGTAGGTTGCTTACATTTTCTAAGGAAGATGTTTTCTTTGAATCAATATCAAATGTGATGTACTTAAAGCCCAAATGGATCTATTTTTGATAATGTATGAATAGATTATAAATTCTTTGAGGACACGGAAACATGTATTTGTCCCTAGTGTCTAGTACAAAACATGTTTAATAGTCTTTGTTTAATAATTCCTGAATAATTAAAATATTTTACCTGTAATAATGCTATGAATTGGATAGTGTTGGTGCATGCATTTTTTTCTCCATTAATCAATGGTCATAAGAATAAATAGGTAAAATAGTCAATTTGGAATTTAATCATTAAAAATATACATTCATCTACAATTAAATTTAAGCATTCCTGTACAAAATGGTCCTTAGATCTTTTAAAAATAAATTATCCTTGATAGTCTATGTCTTGACAATGAGTAGATCTCATTTGTGGTCTACCTTCTCCACCTTAAATGGCTATAATTCTTTGCTACTTTGCTTATCATTGCATCTGTATTTTCTCTCTCTAACTCTTTCTATCTCGATCTCCGTCTCACTCTCTAAAACATCTATAACTTCAATATTGTTTTTAGGGGAAATCCTCCAGAATATTGTCCGAAAAACTTTTAGAGTTATAAAATACTGAAATTCTGTCAATAAAAGCAATATGATGAATTACATATTGTAACAGCAGACTGAAATTTCCACACCAAATATTAAAACATTAATTAGCTTGAATTTTTGTTTGTCTCTAAATCAGATACAATTGTGTTTTCACTAGACATGACTCTAAGTCCTTGTTTGATTCTTCTTTATTTTTAGAGGGCTCAATATGAGTCCAAAGGTGTTCACATGCTTATTAATGGGAAAAAATTCACTGAGAGAGGAAGAAGTATTTACTATTTTGGGAATTTTTTGTAGCTGATGGTAGAGGGAGGATGCTGGTGAGAGCAGCAACAAATGGAATGAACAATGGTTGTTAAAGGCATCTTAAAATGACTTTTTTGAACTTCCTTTTTGTTTTTTGTGACAAATAAATAAGTACATTATTTATGGGGAAAAATGGGGAAATGGGGACAGGGTCAAGAATATGTTCAATTACTCACTTTTTTGTTTGTTTTATGCACAAAGTTCCTTTCATAGACTAGCATTTGTTTTCTGGAATATTAATCCTGCAAATAAATTTGATGGATTAAAAATGCACATTAGTAATAAATCCACTTTTTAAGGTCAGCATTTCTCAAACCTCTTTGACCAGAGACCATCTTTTTTCAATACATCATCTGTTAATATTCCAGGGATTCAGCGCTCCAGGGAGCAATGTGGTAGAGTGCAGGTATGTGCAGACATGTGTCCGACTCAGATTCCATTCTTGATGATGTGTGGTTTCCCCATGTGTGTACAGCATATTTAAATATGGACATACCTCACGTTAGGAGGAGTTTGAGTCCTATTTTAAATACTTCCTAGTCAATCAGTGTCTCTAGCGCTTCTTTCTGAAACCATGGTATGAATGTTCTGAAATTTGCAAGATTGTCCTTTACAGACACACTTACCCTGTTTGATTGACTCCTTTTCACCCTGTGGGGGAAGAAAGGATCTCCCATCCTCAACAGTAGGAGATGGCAGGACACATGTCACTGGAGACCTGACAGATAAAATCAAGCAGATGCTTATTAATTAAACATACTCCCAGTCCTAGGAAAGGACATTGCATACATGCAAGTCCACATGGGGATTGCACTGAACAGCAGACTCTCACAGAACCAGTAAGGCTGTGGGGGGACGGCTTTAAAGTAACAAGAGGTGGAATGACCCCTGGCTCCCGTGGGAAGATATGATTGGCCTGTGTGAAGAATCCTGTGCCCTGGCAGGGAAGTGAAAGCCATTATTTGAGGACCTGGTAGGATGAGACCGGTTGGGCTGATAGGAGAAACAGCTGGGTGGAGCCTTTCTCACCACATGGGGTCATTCTGACTAGAGCAAAGGACCTCATTGTTCAGTTTCTAGGGCTCTGTGAGGTTCAGAGATGTCAAGGCAGCTCATGGAATTCCTAAGCCCTCCAGGGCCATTTTCCCTTAGGTGTCTCCTAGTCTGTGCTGGGTGTGTTCTGGAGGTGGCAGGGGCAGCACACCTCTCCTTTTTTCTCCATGGTGGTATGCCTCCCACACAACACTGTGTCAGCTTTTCTGATCACAGGGCCGATTCACTTGGTATTCAAAGCCAGCCTGATTGTTATCCAAAGCATTCTGGCGCTCCCCTGGTGCAGCTCCAAGCGATCCCAATTGATGGTGGCTATTATACTTGATTCATTACATGCCATTGATCTTCGAAATTTTGATTAATGACAGGGAAACCTGAAAAGTTCAGAGTTTGGCTTTGGTTCAAATGAGCACCCGGAAGTTCAAATGCTTAATTCAAACTGTCTAAGTCTCTTGGATAAGCAAATGTAGTTATGCAAAATTGGTCTGAAAAATCTCCTGGAAACAGCCCCTCTCTTGGAAATTTCTGGTATTTCCTGCTCCTACTTAGACCATGAACCATAAATACTATGAAGACATTGCTGCTTTCTTTCATTTGTTCTGATCATTTACTTCTGGCCAGAACCCAGGTTTCTAGGTTTTGGGGGACAGGTAGCAAATCATGGTGGGAAAGTTCAAGGTGGCACTGTTTGACTGTCACACTTTCACCAGACATACATGCATTTTCCATGCACCTGGGCACACAGAGAGACACAAGCACAACAGCTCCCAGGGTTCAGAGTAAAGAGTTATCTCTGTATCCCGGCAAAGTGACTTCTTTTTCAAATCCGTGAGAATTTGCTGATGCGATGTGAATGCACAGGCGTTGCCTAGACAAAGCCAAGAGTTGATAAATGACAGTGGGAGAAATTCCCTCCAAAATGCACCATTAACTCTTCCCAGCTTTTCCTTGCCTAATTCAGCTGGGCAAACCTGAGCAGCAGAGAACATTCAAGAACCTTATCTATACCAACCTTACCTCTCACTACACCTCCTCTAAGCTCACAGCAAGGGCTCGCCAGCCAAGGTGGGGCCCTTGGCTACCTGGGTTGCTGAGTTTAGCATGCTGAAAGTTTTAGAAGGTACCAGCTTAGATGTGGCAAGATATAATTTCACAGGGCTCACCTGGCATTTGATGCCAATCTATGGTTTGTTTCAATGCCTTTGAGACCAAACTGTAGTAAACATTGTCTATTATAATGAGATATTCTATTAAGATTTGGATTATCCTGAACAAATTTAGAAAATTAATTAAAATTTCCAACCTTGTATATGTGCATGTGTTCCATGTATGTTTGCAAATTCTAGCAAGCATTAAAACAAGCATTGTACATAAGACCTGCAACTCAGAACTGGGGAGTCTTTACGTGGGTCTTCAATCTTGGTGTAGATAGTTCATCTGGATGTAAATGTTTGCACCTGGAGGTAGCAGGGGAGAACTACTAATAATTCATACTTTCCCATATTACAACACCATCAATTTGGGATAAAACAAAACGCAAGTCGTAAGTTTCTGATGAGTGAAAAAGGAGGCCCTATTTGAACAGCAAATTTTTATCACAGTATTTATAATACTGTTATGCTCTACCTATACTACAGCTAAAAATTTTAATTGAACAATGAAACCTACAGCAATGTTGGATTTTAGTTGCATGCTCTTAGAGGAAAATATGCAAATCAATTGGTCTACAATCAATTAGTAAATTCTGAATGATTCTAAAGGGTTATTATGGAAGATAGCTGGAAAATTTTACTGCACTGATTTTATTTAATAGTATAATTTTTTCTTTTGAAAGCAGGATTTATTGAGAGAATGGAAAAGCTCCCACAGTGGGAGGGACCTGAAGGGATTGCCCAATAATATAGTTTTGATTATTTTGAAATCAAAAGTTAATGTTGAAGGACCATATATTTTTAGTGTATTATTTCTAAGCATAATAATTTGAAATTTTCTTCTTTAATATATATTGTATTATTTTGTATTAAAGCATAATAATACTTGAAAAAATGAGTGCTTAGAGAGCAAATAAACTGGCAAGCTTGTAAACAGACATTTCTGTGCTACTCATTCTGTGGGTTCTGTTCTGTTTTACTGATATCATAGTTGATTAATTTATTTGACTTTTCCAGTTTCTGTTTTCTCAGGTCTTTCTATGATGAAATTTATCTGAGTAAATGGATTCTTACTATATTGACATTTAGTCATTTTTTACTCAAAATTCTTCTCTATCAAGTGTGAATATGGAATGTGAGTGGTAAATAGTAATGTTTTAAAAACTCTCATCTCTCCTCATCTGTCTCTAGATTTGAAATTTTAAAATCAATCAGTGGTAGTGGAGGAATTGTGACCTTACTGGCTTTCTTTTAGAACCACTGTCTTTTTATATCACATGACTTAAGGTGACCTCATGAATAGCACTTGTATGTCTATCTACAATGAGTAGGTCCCCAGGTGGTCAGAAAAGGCATGCTTTGTTTTCTTAAATACAGAGATTCCTTTCTAGCCAACTTCATTTTAGCATTGCCTTTCATGCTGACTTTTCCAGGTACTGACCCAGCAAGCAGTGGATACTGAGGCAGGGAAAGAAGGTACTGGAAAAACACACAAGAAAATTACCTTCTGACTGGAGGAAATGTCACCAAGTGCCAGTAACCCCTTTAAAATGGAAAATGTTGTTTCTCCAGTGTAATTTTTATAATAAAATTAAGAAGTTGGGAAATAGATGTTAGATATCAACCACATCCCAGTTTTCAAACTGTTTCCTGGAAATACCAATGACTTTAAAAAATATGTATATATATTTATTTTTTTCCTCTGAAAAGTCCCTTCTTATTCTGGCAATGCATAAAAGTCATAGATTTCATTTGAAAAAAAAAAATAAAATTAAACTTTTTTTTGATCGTTACAGTCAAATAAAGAGGCTATATGAATTTTCACAAGAGAGTGAATCATTTGATTTTTACCAATATAATTACTATTTTTTAAAACACCGTCATGTAAACCACCATTGCCGTAAATCAAGTGACACTCCTGAAACACACAATGGCTGAGTTTATGGCAGCTTCATTTGCTCAGCCACACATTAAAAGAACCGTAGCTCACACAAGTGAGCTGTTTATATTCTCCTGGAGGGTCTCTAAAGAGAAGAAAAACAGGATTGATCACAGATTTGGTCTCCAAATACTTTTACTCATTGTAGAAGCCAAGGTAATGTGAGTATTTTTAACTTTGGTGATTCAGTAAAAAATTTTGGTGAATCGTTTCCTGGAAGCTTAAAGTGTTTTAAGAAAATGTAGATGCCACTAATGGGGAATTAATTGATTAGATAGCTGAGGAGTCACGTTGGAGAAGTGGGGCTAAGCACCGCGAAAACCGTAATTTTCCAGATGATTTACAGCCTAAGAAGCAGGAAGATGGTATACCAGATGACCTCAGTTCCTTTCAACCGCGATTACAGGAGGGAATTGAGCAGAAAAGGCTCCCAGAAGCAGGAAGCTGAGGTGAAGGGGCTGAGCTTCCCCCTCCTTCATGATTTTCTTTTCTCTCCACGCCTTCTACCTGTCACCTCCCACCCAATTTTACATCTGAGTTTGTCTGTTTTGACACTTCTTGAATCTTCACTAAAACTTTAACCCTGGCTATAACACTAAGTCTTGAAAGAATTATTTGATCACTGATTCTGCATTGAGTCTGTGAGTTTGGATTAAAATCAATAGGTGAATGAGCAACATCTCTAAACCCCAGGGCACCCAAAGTCCCTTGATATACTCAGATCGCTAATCATGTAAGTATATGATGGGGGGAATCTCTCAAAAAATCAATTATTTTTGGAGGGCCTCTCCCCTTGTAGTACGGGCTTTTCTCGCTAGGCAAGTGTTCTGGGAACCCATCAGCATCAGTGTAACAGCTAGCATGCGTTCAGCTTCAGTGAAAAACTTTTTGGAGATTCTTTCAATGTGTTTGCCCATTTCATGATGGGTGATTTACCTGTGCACCTGCCCACACTTCGCTGAGTGTTCAGCAGCCTTTGACCAAAAGAAGCATGACCCGCATGCCCCCCCTCCCTATTCACTAGATCTCACCCTGATCGACTTTTTTTGTTTCCACGAACGAAAAAAGTCCTCAAAGGGAAACTTTTTGTCAATGTGGAAGAAATGAAACAAAAAACCCAGCAGAAGCACTAGAAGGCATCAACAATGATGGGTTCAAAAACTGTTTTCAGCAGTAGAAAACGTGTCTCGATAGGTGTATTGTGTAATATTCCATCTTGTATTACGCAGCCATAAGAAAAAGACAAACAACAAAATTATGGACTTCACAGCAACATGGATGGATTTAGAGTCTATAATACTCAGTGATTTATCACAGGAACAAAGATCTGAGTACTACATGTACTCACTCCTAAGCGAATCCTGAGCGTTTATCATAACACTGTAAGAAAGGGATTGGCAGTAGAGAGACACTATCAGGGAATAGAGAAGGGGTGCACATAGCTCCAATAAGGGTACCCAATCTCAAACTAGGGGAAGTGGGGAGCAAGAGGAGGCCCAAACTTTGCCTGTATGATGGCAACCTATGTACCGAATCCTGAATTGTACCCCACATCTTTAAAAGAAAAAAATAGGTGTATTGCATCAGAGTTCTTTAAAGATAGCTGAAGTTTAAACATGTAAGAATAAACACACAATTTTTAAATAAATAAATTATGGCATTTTGGGGGGCACTCCTGTATGTGATTTTTCAAAGTAAAGTACTTACTTTCATCTTTCCATAAACTTATCTGGTAGAAAAAAGAACAGCCCAACTCAGCTAGATGGTGTGGCTTGTCTCGTGTGAAGCATCCTTAAATAGTTTAGCCTATTAGTGTGGTGGACCGCCATCAGCTGTCTTCTAGGATTCTAAGAATTTGGCCCAGGTTGTATGTTTCTTATCTGATATTAGTCATCTCTAGCCTTACACGATGAGTCTGTTTCATGCAATTTGGCATTTAAAAATGTGGGGTGCAAGAAGAACTTATCTTAATTTGCTCCCCTGATCTTCACATACCCTCCCAGAATTATTTCTCCTCTCATATTCAGCGAATATATGGAAGTTTTATTTTCCCCCAGCATCAGTAGGACAGTGAACTCTGCCACAGAATGATTTGCATAGGAATTAATACACTAAAACCTTGAAACAAAGCTGAGGGAGTTTAAAATATCACTTCCTGTGGAATATCACATGTATATAATTAAAAAACAAACATTTCTTTTTTTCACTTCACTGATGGAACAAAACAGCACCATGTAGATTCAGTTTGTTAGAAACCCCAGAAAAATATCATGCACTATCATATGCTATGCCTCCAAGAAAACTTTATATATAATGTATACAAAATATAAAATACAACTTGGGTGAAAAAAAATAAAACCAGGAGCCATTTTCAAAAATCATCTGGGTCGTGTTATTGCAATCCAGGAAGGTTTTCTTTCCAAACTGGTGTTTCTCCTCGTCCAAGCAAAAAATACCCCTTAACATGTTTGGGAGTGCATTTTAATGTACAATAATCTTGACAGGATAGCCCTTGGATAAAGAGCAGTGGGATTGTTTTGGAGGATCAGAACTTAGGAAAATGAACACATGCCTATTTTCAAATAAGAAGTAAGGTGACTATGGTTTAGTCTTGTAATCCAACTGTAATACAAAATGATATCATAAAAATGTCCTGGAATTTTTCTGGTTTCTCCAAGCATAAAGTGTTCTCTGAAATGAGGACCAGTCTGGACTTTGTATTTGACTCACTCAGGCTGCTGGTGTGCCCTTTGGTACCTACTTAGAGCATCTTTCCAATCAAATCAGAGAGTCTCAGGGTTCAAGGAACTAAAAAAGCCAACCGTCAACACATTTCGGCATCTGCATCCACAGAGCAATTTGCCAAGTTTAGGTAATGCAGAAGAGATTGTTGATATGTTCCAAGTTGTCTGAATTAATGGGTTATAAAAAGAATTAATAAGACATGAATACTTCACTCAGATCCCCCCACCTTACCTAATAAATAGTGAAGCTTGAGTAGTTGTAAATTCTCTCAAAAATAAATTTAATTACAAATGTGAATTTGAATGACATGACTGATTTATGATACTGCTGATTTAGATCTTTTCCACGCTGCTAGGGTGGTCCATCTGGTTATTTTTCAGATTTAAAGTTTTATCTTTACTTTGGTTTGTGTGAGCTACTTTATTCCTGGAAAATCAAATATAACAATTTAATCAGAAAGAAAGGAAAACAATATCATGTGATTTCTATACAAATAAAAAAAGCAAAAGAAGAAAGGCATATTCATCAACATAAAAGTCAATACTGAGATAAAATTGGAATTTCCTGGCATTCACGCATTTTACGATGAAAAGAGAAGACTTTTAGAAATAAGAGCTTTATGGAATAAATATACTTGGGAATATTGAAAAAAATGAAGCTTTACCAATGAGCTGGGAAATTTCAGAGCTATCAATAAAATAAATTTTGTTAAACTAAGATTAAGAATGTTGAAGGCTACATTATTCACTTTTTTAGGTCTTTCAAACACTAACCACATTTTATATCAATATTCATTTGCATAAGTCTAATAATAAATTATATTCTATTTTAAATTCATTGGTGAGTGTGTGTGTGTGTTTTGTGGGAGAAATATGCTATTGCCAAAGTTGAACTAATGTGATTCATTTCGTGGTTTTGGAATTTTGAGATTTATAAAGTAGTTGCCACTTTTAAATTGAATGTAAATCTGCCTTGTTTAGTACAGTCTCTTACTTTGGAAAAGGCTTTCTAAGTAGGGTTATAGTCAGTCAGGAAAGAAGGTATACAATGTTATATTTGAGTATTTGCAGCTGTAGAATTTCATAAAATATTGGTCTGAAGGTTTGAATTAATAAGACCAGTGAATACATTTTTAACCGAATTATTTGCCTGCCTTTGAGTAACCAACTCCCAAAAATTTAGTGTTAATATTAAGTTGCTTTCAGTTAAGGGAATAGAAAGAAAAGTTAACATTTGTATTTCTTTATGAAAAATTCAATGTAAGTCATTTTGAAACAAAGTGCAGAAAAAAAGAGCTAAAATTAAATGAGAAGATGCTGGCATAACATTCATAAATGCCACATATCTTTATTCTCAAAATGACTTTCGAATAAATAAATTTACAGATATGACTAGTTTCTAGATTTCAGATGTGTCTTTGGATGCTTTGTGAATCGATGCTATTGCTGCCATTTTCCATAAGAAGGACCAGGACTTGAGTGGAGGCTCCCTTCACGTTCCTGTCCAGGGGCCGTGAGATACTCGGGTGCTTAAGTGCTCAAACCAGTACGCTCAGCGGCAAATCATATTTGGTAATCTACATACTGATTAATCCAGAAAAATTCCTTTCAAGCCGTTTTAAGTCCAAAATACTGTATCTGAGAAATACAAGAAGAGGGAGAGCAGGAGGGAGAGGAGGAGGAAGAGGCAAAGTGGAAAGAAGAAGAAGATGTAGGAGGAGGAGGGAGAGAAGGAAGTAAAGATGGGGAGGAGGAGGAAGGACATGAAAACCCTTGTGAATGATTTGTAAAACATTCTACTTGGTTTTCAGTGGTATAGATTGTATGTTAATTTTTCTCAGTGAGTAAAAGTAGCATTGCTTGCATGCAGGTTTTCGTCAGATGGAGAGTACCAGTACGTCAGGATGTGAAGGATTGAATAAACTTCACCAATCGAGGTACCAGAATTTAACAAACATCGCTGAACTACGAATTTAAAAAGCTGCTTATAATGCTTTATTAAAACCATACTTAAAAAAATATATTCTGCAGATGTCTCTGGATATCATATTCTTTATCATAGCTATAGTAACTTTTCTATACCTGGAGCCTTACATCAAGGATGTATTACAGGTGAGACCTTTGGGAGCATTGAGAAGTCCAGTGTTTTCTACTCAAAGTGAGGTCCTTGAACCTCCTGGGTATCACCCAGGAGCTTGTTAAAAACAGACTGTCAGGTCCATTCCAGCTCTACAGAGTCAGAAAATGTTTTTTTTAACAGGGCTCCTGGGTGACTCATGAGCACAACAGGAGTTGAGAAGTGCTGATTTCACTTTCTTCTGTATCTTCTCAAGCAGGGATAGTCTTATGTAGATGGCCATTAATGAGGAGAGTTTAATGGAGAAACCAAGCTGTCTTATTGGAGTGTTTAAGATGCACATGCTCTATTTCCAAGCCATGAGGTTTTTTGTTGTTTATGTGGAGCCATAAAACACAATAGGGTTTTTAAAGTCTATTTATATGCATAAAGTTGGCATACACAGTCTCAAATCAATGCATTTATTTTCATTATCCTTGCATGATAGCCAATAACCCATAAACTGTCAACCCTGTCATCACAACTTTTGAAAATCCTAAAATTGGGCATAATAAACTTTTTGGATGATTGAAATGATTATCTTAATCTTTTATAACAATTAATTTTATCTCCGGCCCTTGGATTGTCATTAGTCAGCTTTTACCTATAATTGTTAAGAAAATCATGCCTGTTTGTCTGCACACCAACACCAAATCAGAACTTGTACTATTCACAGGATTATTTCAACTATTGACAATAAGTCCTGATTTTGGTGTGTGTTGTGTAGCACAGCAATTTGTATGATTCCTAAAGGTGATTTGATGAGATTAGTGATAGCAGAGACCTAGCCAAGAAGAAGAACAATCCAGTGGGGGAAATGTAAGCACATTGTTATTGAAGAGGATACATTAGGCAGCTTAAAAATTGTTTAAGTACAAGGAAAAGATATTTGCTGTATTTCAAGACTACCTCAAATTCCTACTGATGTATGACTTGAGATAAAGTATAAACTGAATTCAAGGATCAGAAATTGAAAGCTGTAAGGATTCACTTAAGTTAAATATGATGACTGAATGCTTACAACAGTCCTTGTCTTTCCTCATACATGCAAGAGCACCAACGGTTGCTAACATGTCTTTCTTTCTTTCATGGCCAATTGTCTCTTGGAATTGCCAGATTTTCTGAGATTGCCAGATTTTTATTTTTATTTTCTGTTTTGACTTAAGCCAAAATAATATAAAAAATGACAATCCAATGAAAATATGTAAACTATTTGTATATATTTCTTTATCTTTGCTAAATTTAACTGATGTAGTACCAGAATAATTTGGAATAATTTCTGGCAAAGTGGAGAAAAAATAAGTTATTGGACACAGATTTATTTTTTTCTGTTTCTCAAAAGCAGGTTCTTTAGGAAGCTAAGATGGTAAGAGCAGGTGGATAAAAGATGAACAACATTTAATTGTCGTATTTTATTTTCTAGTATTGAGCACATAGCTGGCATTCTACAATTACTTATTAATTGGATTACACCTCTTAGCTTTAATTCTCATGGTTGCTAATAACTCACAGAAGTCCACGGGTCAGGGAAGGTAACATAACTTAATGCCTAATTGTATAGGATGCTCCCTTACTTGAATCTGAAAGCTGGCATATGAGCTGTGGGAACGGAGGATAGCTACTTAAATTCTGAAAGTCACTTTTTTGTTTCTCATCTACAAAATGGGTTTACACCTATGTTGGAGGGTTATACACCACATGTTCTCACTTACATATGGAAGTTAAATGGTCTCACAGATGGAAATCATAGACAGACACTGGGGACACCAACAGTGAGGAGGCGGAGACAGGGGTTAGGATTCAAAGGTTACCTATTCGGTACAGCATTCACTGTCTAGGGAATGGGTCATCTGACACCCGGTCTCTAACAGTAAGCAATATAACCATGTAACAAGTATGCACTTGTGCCACCTGAATCTATAATACAAATAAAAAAATTAAAGAGAATTGAAAAAATATGAAAGTACAATACTATGTCCAGGATGCAGAAGGATTCAATATATAGCAGTCTTTTTATTATTGCAGAGGTATGCAAAGGAAAACAGCCAAAGTTGTCTTTCCCTTTCCAGTACTTGAGGGAATAGGAGTTGGAAAGAAAAATGATGGAGATGAGACAATGCCTTCCCAGGTGAATGCATCACCACCGCTGCATCAGCCTTACCTTTATTATTTACTCACATGTATCCAGCATGCATGAATCAGTAAGGGAAACTGCATGTGAATCTATGGCTGTTTCTTGGCAACCCAAGGAGCCATATTGTGTACCACCTCCCTAAAAAAGGTTTATTTTCAATAGCTAAATCCTAGTATCCTACAGACACATTAAGAGTAAATAGTGTCTTTCAGGTTCATCTGTGTTGCTGCAAAGGACAGGATTTCCTTCTTTTTAAAGACTGACTAGTATTCCATTGTGTATGTGCCACATCATAAGGAAGATCCATTTGTCTGTTGATGGACACTCTGATTCCGTACCTTGGCTGTTGTGAATACTGCCGCAATGAAATGGGGGTGCAGATGTTTCTTTGACACACTGATTTCATTTCCTCTGGGCATGTCCCTAGCAGTGGGATTGTGGGAATATATTGTTGTTCTATTTTCTTTTCTTTTTTTTTTTTTGAGGAAACTCCATATTTTTGCCATAATGACTGTGTAAACTTACGTTTCAACCAGCAGTGTGCTAGAGTTCTCTTTTCTCTGCATCCTCACCAACACTTATTTTGTTCCTGTTTTTTTTTTTTTTTTTGATAATAGACATTGTAACTGGAGTGAGGGGTTATTTCATTGTGTTTTTTGCATTTCTCTGATTATTTGCATTTCTGTGATGCTTAGTGTTTTTGGACATTTCCTTGATACCTGTTGGCCATATGTATGTTTTCTTCTGGGAAATGGGTCATTTGTCCATTTTTTTAAATCATGTTAAATGAAACAAGAATAGTCAAAGAAAGATAAATACCACATGATCTTACTCATTTGTAAAAGTCTACCCCCAAAAATTGACATCATAGACATAGAGAGTAGATAGTGGTTACTAGAAACTGGGGAAGGGAGGAGGGAGAAGTTGGTAAATGGGTACAGAGTTATAATTAGATAGAAGAAATAAGTTCTGATGTTCTATTGTACAGTAGGTCAATGATGGCTAACAGTAAGCTATTTTGTAAGTTACAAAATAGCTACAAGAAAGGTTTTGGAATGTTGTTACCACAAAGTAAAGATGAATTCATGAGCTGATAGATACATTAACTACCCTGATTAGGTCATTATACTATATATGTGTATTAAAACATCAAACTGTACCCCATAAATACATACTATTACAAGTTGATACTATGCTGATTTGAATATGTGCATACTATGCTGATTCGAATATGTGCATACAGAGAGTAGATAGTGCCATTGAAAGCAAGCCGGGTATTCAAAAACCTTAAAAATGTGCCAAATCTCTGTTCCAAAATTCAGTTGTAACACATTAAAGAAAACTATTCTGGCAAATGTCCAAGTTCTTTGGTTTTCTCGATTGCCTAAAATGAAGAATAATTACAAAAGGAATATTTGGATGATTTCTTTTTTTTTTTTAATGCAAGAAAGTTTGAGTGAAAAGAAGGAAAATGCATTTACTATTGTTGGAAGAACACGTGCCCTTTGTTCTATCACCCTGAAACGTGGAACTCAACTACCAACCATTGAAAATGTCACTCAGTAATACAGTTCTGCCTTCTTCTTTATTTTAGATGGTGACCCCGTGAGGTGTAATTATCTGTAGTGTGAACTTCAGGAATCATATTTGCAACACCCACGATGGTTGTTGGTAAATCAGAAAACTCTTATGTTCTCTTACCTGATCAAAGAACTGTTTTGAATTGTGAAGATAACTTTTAGTTCTGTTTTTATTAGCCACACTTAGGAAACCATGCATATATTTGCTTGAATCTTGTGGAATAAAAATAAAACCACTTGAGATGATTTTGTTGACATATGCATGTTGGTGTGTGACTTCATCTGCATGTACACCTTACACAGTCATCTGGCAGCATTCTGGCAAAATCATTACAATTCATCATGTATTGTCTTTTTCCTCTCACTATTTCAAGATGAAGGTTTTCAATACTAATGCTGCAAAGTGGGTATTATGTTGATTTATGCTAATCAGTTTCATGGAGGCTGTCATATTACATTGTTAAACAATGACACTGGTGAAATATTCTTGCATCTACTGTTATCTTGCAGACAGCCCAGTGGTGCCAAAGAGGAACATTTGGGGACCTGCCACTTTGGCTTTTTGATGGCTTCTGTCCGGAGTGGATTTGCTAAGAACAGTGAGAAGGGAGACAGAGAGGGCTGTGTCTGAGCTGTTATATATCCTCCTAAAGAGAAAACAGTGTTTAAAAAAAAGTTTTTTTTTTCTTTCTTTCGTTTCTGGTACACGTACGATGTATTGTGTGTGTGTGTGAGTGCCTGTGAATTTATAGTGACTTCATTGCCACGTATTATTTTCATAGCAGAGCTTCTGTAAATGGTGTGTTAGTATCTCCTAGAGGAGCTGCTGCCTTTAGGATTTTACCACCAGCTCATAAAACAGGGAAACTCCACTGTTAAAGCTAGAGCTTCGAGAGGCAGTTTTCAGAGATAAGTTTATTTTAAAAGAAAAGTCTACAAGGGAGATTGATTTGGTGGTTTTAAATGCTGCTTCTGCAAACCTCTTTGAGCTGTGTTTTTGCCCCTGAACATCTGAAGCCACTTTATAGGGGACTAGAGAATTGTATGGACAGAGGTAGCCTTCCCGGTAATAAAGATATACTGCCAACAGTCAGCCCACTGAAAGTTGTCGGTTGGCAAGCTTTGTCTTAATTGGCCCTTTGCCCTCAGGCAGACCCCACCCCACTTTCAGCATCTCAGATAGTCCCCAGATTTCTACGGTGCTTTCTGGCCCGACTCACCATACTGTGTGAGTCACTGGTTATCGAATCTAATGGAGTGATGCCAAATAAGTATTAACTATAGGTAAGGACTCAATGTTCTGCCATTCAAAGATGTCACATGCTTTTCAACTGCTTGCTGGTGTGGTGTCCTTGGATCTGTGGTAAGATCTAGGAAAGCAAAACTATTGTACAACCTTCTTGAATACCCCCAAATCCTCATGTGTTAAGTAGATGGGATACTGCCTCATCTGTGCCTAAAATTCCTCCCTTCCTGTCCAGGTGAACATGATCATCCCAAGACAGTGTGACTCCACAGTGTGCAAGGAATTGTTCCAGGAACTGCAAATTCAAGGAGAAATGAGGAACAGTGTTTGTCCCTCAGGAACTGACATCCGGAAGGCCATTGCATGTTATTGTAATTATTGGTTAATGTATGTGTGGGTCTGTGCATGTGTATGCCTATGTGTGTGTGTGTGTGTGTGTGTGTGTGTGTGTGTGTGTGTGTGTGTGTGTGTGTGTTTTGGCTTGAATTGTGTTTTGTCGCCATATTCAGGAGCCTCTATCCAAAGCTTTTGGCAAAGTACCTACTCTACATGAGTTAAATAAAAACTAATACTAGTGTAGAGAAAACTATAATAACTGTGAAACTTCAGTAGTTGTAAACTTCCACATACTCACAAGACACACATAAGTACTTAAAGGGGAACTCCTGTTCTTATACAATAAAAACTGAATAGATACTGATGAATAAAACGTAAGGCGACTTCAAGGAAAACTCAGGCCCCCGATGATTAAAAACTCACCACCAAAAGGAGCTCTTCTTGGGATCTTGTCTTCCACTGTAAAATTTTAAAATAATTTTCACACAAGATCTGTTCAAGTGAAGTAGTAATGCTTGGTCTTTCTAACTTGTTGTGAAGTGTCGCCTCAAAGCCTAGATTTTAGATCAGTCATTTCTCAACTAAAGCAACTGGAGATTAATTATCTACATGGAGCTTGCTTCCGGGGCTCTCTTTTTGATCACTGTATTAATTTAGCAGGAGAGCTTCTATCTAAAGTGAAAGGAACACTAGTGGAGGATGTGGTGAACACAGTGATATGTGACCTCTAGGAAGGAAGCATGGCCTGCAGAAGAAGCCATAGGCCCGGTACCCTCTACAACCTACCCAACCATGAAGAGAGAGGGCAGCACTTGGCCATTCTTCTTCTGACACAGTTTGTTTAAAAAATGAGGTGGGTTTAGCCTGGGTGCAGTGACTCAAGCCTGTAATCCCAGTACTTTAGAAGGCTGAGGCAGCAGGAGCTCTTGAGCCCTGGAGTTCGAGACCAGCCTGGGCTATACAGCAAAACCTCACCTCTACAAATAAAAAAATTAGCCCGGTGTGGTGGCACATGCCCGTAGTTCCAGCTACTGGGGAGGCTGAGGCAGAAGGATCACCTGAGCCCAGGAAGTTAAGGCTGCAGAGAGTCGTGATCCTGCCAGTGTACTGCAGCCTTGATAACGGAGGGAGACTGACTAAAAGCAAAACAGAAAAAAAAAGGAAAGAAAAGAAATGAGCCAGGTTTAACCCAAAGAAGTCACTGATCATCTAATAGCAAGGACTAAATCTTGGAAAAAGAAATAATGCCACTGGCAGTAATCCACACAAAAAATTAACTGATAAATAGAATAATTTCTGATTTCTTCCTCCCTTCTCCCTCAGTTGCATTTGCCCCCATCTGGTGTTTGGACTCTAAGTTAGAACAATCACAATGCAAGTTACCAACTAGAAATTAGCACACTACTTTTCTTTTGAAACCCATGATTTATTTTCCTGAAGAGCGTATATATGTGTAGTGTGCAGGGCTCAGGGAGGGGCAGATGGGGAAGGAGGTCTGCTATTTACCTCACGCATAGCGTTATTCAAAGACCAGGAAAGAAATCCGATGTTTGCTGCGGCTAAATGACAGTATTTATTATGTACTCACAAAAGGATAAAAAAAGCTCCTGTTGATTATTTTGACATTAGATTGCTTGCAATACATGAGGGATTAATTATGACATGGCACACTTCATCCTGCAACTTGAATTAACTGAAGTTTTAACGAAGGGCCCGCATTCACAATGTCGTTTTTCACACGATGGGAATAGGGGAGTATAGGTTTCTCTGTGCTCTATTCTCTACCAGTAGGTTTGATCATGAACTCTGTGGCCTCCTTGAATGCAGGCGTTCCTTATTCAGATTAAACAAAGGTATACAGCTGGTGTTTATGGATAATCCTCTTACCTGTAGCCAGCTTTTCTTAACTCTATCTAGGCTGTCATTGACTTGGTTTTCATTATTTAGTATTTTAAACTTTAATTTAAAATTTTTTTGAGTTGGAGTCTCACTCTGTCACTCAGGCTGGAATGTAGTGGCACACTCACGGCCACTGCAACCTCGACCTGCAGGACTCAAGCGATCTTTTCGCCTCATCCTTCCAATGATCTGAAACTATAGGCATGTGCCACCACACCCGGCTAATTTTGTTGGTTTATTGTAGAGATGAGGGCTCATCAAGTTGCCCAGGCAGGTCTCGAACCTGTGGGTGTGAGCCACCGCACCCGGCTAATTTTAATTTTTGAGTTGAGGTCTCACACTGTTGCCCAGGCTGATGCACAATCATGGCTTGCCATAGCCTCAACCTCTTGGCTCAGGGGATCCTCCTGCCTTTGCTTCCTAAGTAGCTGGGACTACAGTTGTGTGTCACCATGCCTGGTTAATTTTTTTTATTTCTTGTAGAGACAAGATCTCGCTATGTCATCCAGGCTGGTCTTGAAATCCTGGGCTCAGGCAATCCTCCTGCCTTGGCCTTCCAAAGTACTGGAATTACAGGTGTGATTCACCACATCCTTCTTGACTTGGCTTTTTTTTTGAGTTGGAGTCTCACTCTATCGCCCAGATTGGAGTGTAGTGGCCACTCCTGGCCACTGAAGCCTCGAACTGCTGGGTTCCGGCGATCTTTCTGCCTCAGCCTTCCAAGTAGCCGGAATTACAAGCATGCGCTACCATGCCCGGCTGATTTTTTGGTTTATTGTAGAGATGAGGTCTCGCTGCCCAGGTGGGTCTCGAGCCCGCGGTTGACTTGGCTTTTAATTGAGAAACATGCAAGGGAGGTTCCATCTCATCGTTTGGCAGGAAGATGGTGGAAACTGCTTGTCAAGTAGCGACTCCTCAGACGCATGTGTGGGTATACAGAATGGAATCTGCCATTGGTCTCCAGACGGACGACACTTGGGTCCCGCTGGCAGCAGGATGATATCTAGGACCACATGCACAGCTACGGGAAAGTGGTTTGGAAAGAGGGCACACCAGGTGACAGCAGGTGACAACACAGAAAGGCCCATCATGCCCTGTGCTGTCAGGTGACCAGACAATTCTTGCTTCATCTTCCTGCCATCACAGGAAAAGAGAGTTTCTAGTCCACGGCACTGCCATGGAATGCCACACTTAAGACACAAGCGTGCTGAATTTGCGGACTTGCAATTCCTAGTTCCCAAGCTGGATCGTAGAACAGTTTCAGATCTGGCACATCCATCTACATGTAAAGAGCCAGAACACCAAAATCATCCCAGAGAGGGGAGAGGACTGCCGCGGGGAATGCAGAGAACAGTGCTGGCATCCACACCTGGATCTTCATCTCCTGAAGGCACAGGGATGAAATGCTTAGGCGGCTGCACGGAGGCATTATGGGGAGATGTGTAGTTGAGGGAGGAGGAGAAGGAAGCCAGGCCAGGAGCCCCCTTTGTTACCATTAGGGTCTGATGACTTCTGATCGCTGGATTTTATGGGTTATTCTATATTGAATCGTGGTGAATATGTCCCTGGGTAATTGAGAAAGCCTAGTTATTGAACAACACAAAACCCGCTTTCTAAATTGCTGAACTAGGAAGAATAAACATGACGAGGGGCTTGGCTTGTAGCAGTGGTTTGAAATTCTTATTCATGGCTTTTAGAGGACTTTATATTTGAGGAATGCTTTCCAATCATTCTGAGTAGTTTTTCTTTGTGACAGTCCTGCAAGGTCACCTGGGATTGCCTCTGACTGATAGATGACGACTCCAGGGGAGGCGATTTGCAAGGTCATGTGACAGGTGTCTAGAGGAATTTGGGGACGGATCCATAGTCTCTGGGACCCCCCACGTGTGCCCCACGGAGCCCAAGTTCTCGCTTCTGAGAGGGTTCTGGATAACAGGCTAGGAAAACCCCGTGATGGCTTTTCCACTGACGACACACTCCCATTTATGGTCAATGGAAGACTTCCCTGTGTGTCCTGTGTTTGTGCATTCTGGTCTCAGGAGCCAGTGAGTGAGAGACATGTGGAGAATTGGTTCAGAGAAAGGGATTGCGGCTTCGAGAACAGAGAAGTCACAGGATTATGCCTGCGGCCAAAATCCTTGATGACAAAGAAGTTGAGCCTCAAGTTCTGGATTCCCCAGTGTGGTCTATTTGTTCCACCTGCAGGAACCTGAAATCTTGTGAAAAATGTACTTATTGGAAATATGTGATATGATTTATATTTAGGCAGAAAAATATTCTTTTATTTATGAACTCTTACTGCTTTGAGAGAAATGCCAGAGTATCTTACCTAGGGATCCCAAACAGCTGCAATCCTTGAAGGAATTTCCCCTTCCTATTCTGTTTGTCTGTCCTAGCTCTGTATCTAACATAAAAGAAAAATCCAATAGCATGGAAGTTAAATAATACATTTTTCCCCTCTTAGAACCAATAAATCTGTTTAAAGATGCATTACTACTTTTCTTGAGGGATAATTTAGACTATGTATCAAAAAAGGAAAATCAATAGTTTTTTCTATTACAAATAATTGCCTGTTTGACTCTTTTCTACTTTTTCTTTTTTATTTATTTTGGCTTCAAAATATTTCCATTGAGAAAGTCTCATGCTTTGAGTCAAAACCTGTATGAGTTTCTACAAAACAGTGTCTACCCATGGAGTGACCCTGCCCTCTCCTGGGTTTGAGAAGTTTTTCATATACCAAATCGGGGTGGGGAAGAGCCAGTCAGGCACTCCTAGGAGAGCTCTAGGCTGTAACTGTAAGTTGACAGAGCCTGCCATGGCATGCAGGACTACGGCGAGTGGGCATGGCCCCCAAGAACAAACAGAACAGAGTGCCCACCATCAGGCAAATACTAGGGTGCAAGGCTGGAAGAGGAGCTGGTGGCCCCACGAGCATGAGTACGGTTCACCTTTTATACCCAGGTTTATAGTCATTCATTACAAAACTGCTTCTTATGTAGCCTGTGACCTGGCAGCCTCAATCCAAGCAATTGGAGAGAATCAGATGCTTACCTGAGACTTGTCTGTCCAAAGGAGATCTAGTTTGGTCAAGTGCGACGGCTCATGCCTGTAATTCCAGCACTTTGGGAGGCCAAGGCAGGAGGATCACTTGAGCCTAGAAGTATGAGACCAGCTTGGTAAATATAGTGAAAGTTTGTCTCTATAAAAAAAATAATAAAGAGCCAGCTATTTTAGCGTACACCTGTATTCTCAGCTATTTGGGAGGCCAGAGTGAAGGGATTACTGGAGTCCAGGAGGTCAAGGCTGCAGTGAACTTTGATTATGATACTGCATTCCAGAGCTTGGGCCCCAGAACAAACACATATGGAACAAATTAGCTTAGCCCAGAGATCAGCCTAGCCTATCCTAACCCATTGGTGTCAAACCAGACTCAAGTTGCAGACCTATAAACACAGGGATGGTTGTTATGTGGCACTGCTGAGTCAGTAGCTGACTATTGCATTCAACAAACGTGGGTTGGGGCAGTGAGGCATGTGCTAGAGGTGTGAGCAGGGGTTATGTCATACATAGCCTTGTCTTATATTAAAATGTGCAGATGTCATTCTTTAGTAAAAGAGAGCACTGATACATTCAGGAGGACAAACAATGATCTGGTTCATGTTTTAGAAAAAGAAACATGGTAGCAGCATGACCATCGACCTACTGAATGTGTGAAGCTGGAAGCAGTGTGAGAAATAATCGTAACAGCTGATGTCTATTGAATACTTATGATATGCCAGGAACTATGTGAAGTGGTTTACCAATTTTATCTTATGAAATCCTCAAAACAACCAAGTAAAGTAAATGATCAAATCATTTTTATTTTACAGTTGATGTCACTTAGGCTTAAAAGGAAGTCTATTTGCTAAATTCCCTGAACTTTTTTTTTTTAGTTGAGGTTTCACTCTACCACCAAGGCTGGAGTGCAGTGGCACAATCACAGCTCACTGTACTCTTGACCTCCTGGGCTCAGGTGATCCTTCTGCTTCAGCCTCCTGAGTAGCTGGGACTATAGGTATGTACCACCACACCTGGGTAATTTTTTGATTTTTTTGTAGAGATGAGGTCTCACTATGTTGGCAGGCTGGTCATGAACCCCTGGGCTAAAGCGATCCTCCCTCCTTGGCCTCCTCAAATGCTGGAATTATAGATGCACGCCACCATACATGATCCATACTCTTAAGTGTGAACCCAATGTGCTTATGGCAAAGTTAACTTAAAAGCAGTTCTGAATAAAGATAAAGCAGGAGGTCGAGGAGGAGGCGTTTGGCTGAGAAGTAATAAAAAGGAAGAATTAACAGGAGATACCCACTGAGTGCATATGGGATCTGAGAGGTGGAGCCTTGTCTGGAAGACTTGAGTGTCTGGACCAGGTAACAGGAGAAGACAACAAAGTAAGGGTAATAGGGTATGTGAAAGTGCCCATGGGGCAATTTTTTGAAGACACACAAAGTGGGGGATGCAAAAGAAATTGGAATTTTCTTTTGGAAGGCAGGTCCCTTGTAGTACTGGCTTTCCCGGCTAGGTAAGTGTTCTAGGACTCCATCAGCATCAGTGTACCAGCTAGTGTTGTTGTGAGAGGCTGCGTTTGACTTCAGTGAATTTTGTCTTGAAGATTCTTTTAACACGCTTGCCCATTTAATGACAGGTGACTTATAACATCACCTTTCCACACTGTGCTGAGTGTTCAGCTGTTTCTGACCAAAAAAGGCATGACTCCCATGCCCCCCCCCCATTCACCGGATCTCACCCTGAGTAACTTTCTTTGCTTCCCGGGATGAAAAAAGTTCTCAAAGAGAAATGTTTTGCTGATGTGGAAGAGGTGAAACAAAAAACGGCAGAAGAACTAAAAAGTATCAAAATGGACGAGTTCAAAAACTTTTGAGCAGCGGAAAAAGTGTCTTGATATGTGTATTGCATCAAATAGACAGTACTTTGAAGGTGATTGCAGTTCAAATCTGTAAGAATGAAAACACAGTTTTTAATAAGTGAATTCTTTTTTTTTTGTGGAGGTGGTGGGGGAGAGTGTCCTCATATAGTGAACAAGCTAAAAATAAGAGAGAAGGCTGAACTGAAGGCATTGAGATAGGGTCAGCCGCCTGCTCACTCAGTGGCCAGTGCCTTGGGAGAAGAAGGGGTGGGTGGGAAGAGAAGAGGACCAAGGCCAGACCCTGGGGATAGCAGCATGAGAAGCATGGGCAAGGAAGGATCGGCAGGAAAATACCTGAGATGGAGGAGGAAAACCGAGGGGAAGAAGCCTTCAGGTAAGAGTAGGCAACTGCAAGGACTGCGGACAACCCTTGTTCAGGGGTGCTGTGTCCTTGGTGGAGCTGGGCTGGCCCCTCCCTGGGAGATTAGCTTGAGGCTGAGCATGGAAAAATGGCCCATGGAAAGGAAAAGTAAAGAATGAAGAGAAAGATTGCTAGATTAGATCCCATACAAATTGCAAAAAGTCACTCCCACAAATAAAAAAAAGGAAAAGCAAAAGACAAATTATAAAAGGTCTTCCTAACAAATAAAGTAGGAAAGAATGAATATCATTGAGGCATAAAGAATTAGGTGTTTTAAAAGAACAAACAAGAAAAAGATAGCCAGTTAGAAAGAAAAGTGAGAAGACAGCTATTGGCACACTTGTTTATAAAGAAAGAAAGGCCAATGACAAATAAAAATAAAGTAGCATATTCGACTTCAAATTAAATGCAAAAAAAATCAGTGACCTGGTTATAATTTAGCAAGGACATGGTGAAATGAATAATATCATACATTGCTCTTTGTTGTATATGTTGATTCAACCATCTTTGGAAAATAATTCAGCAATATACTCCCAGAACCTTGAGAACTGCATGTCTCATTTGGTGGCTCTTGTCAGCATTGATGCCAAGGAGGTGATTAGGATGTACACAGGACTGGCGGTCTGTGAGGTTCATCACATTATTACGTATAACTACAACAATCTAAACACCTGTTGTGCACAACACTGAGGAGATAGCCATGTAAATTTTGGCATAAACATAAAGTGGGGTACTGAAAAGCCATTAAAAAAATCCTATTTTGACACAGGAATAGGATTAAGTAAAAACAACAGAAGATAAGCACGCCATCCTACTTTTTTTTAAGTGTGCAAAAAAAGAAGTGCTCTTATGAATTAGAATTACTAGTTACCTCCAAGTGGTAAGATTACATGTGATTTTAGTTCCTTCTTTATACCTTTGCTATATGTTCCAAATATGTAATAATAAATGTAAATTATTGTATTTTATTGAGTAAGGGGTCTCCCTCTGTTACCCAGACTGGAGTGCAGTGGCTCAATCATGGTTCATAGCAATCTCAGTCTCCTGGACTCGGGCGATCCTTCCACCTCAGTCTCCTGAGAAGCTGAGACTACAGATGTATGTCCAGCTAATTTTTAGGATTTTGCTGCTGTTGTTGTTGTTGTAGAGATGAGATCTTGCTATGTTGCCCAGGCTGGTCTCAAACTCCTGGGCTCAAGTGATCCTCCTGCCTCAGCCTCCCAAAGTGCTGGGATTATAAGGGTGAGCTACCACACCCCGCCAATTTTTTTTCTTTAGCAAAAGGAAAGCAATTAAAAGTATTATTTTGGTAAATAGAGAAGAAATGATCTCTGAATGTTTTGACTCTATGACAGGAAAGGATGTGATGGGACTGGGGCTGATGACAAGGATGGAAAGCAAGTTTTAAAAAGCCATAGAGAGGAAAAAAGGTTAAAGGCATAAGAACTACATCATAGGGCAATATCTAAGATGGAAATGAAGAGAGTGAAGCCACAGACAGTGGCAGGGTTGGCTTTGAATAGGAGAGGGGGTAGTGCTTCCCCTAAGAGGAAGGAGAGGTACAAACACAGGCATTTGAAGGAAGGGAAGGCAGGATGGTGGGAGAATTTGGAGCTGGTTCACTCAATTTTCTTAGAGGTGTGACAGTCCGGGCTTTTTCTACGGGTGACAGAATCAATGACCTAGCGGGGATGGCCATGTTTGATATAGCTGCTGTACCTGAATGTATTTCCATCAACAATCCCAACCAGCACTTTGGGAAGCTGAAGTGAGGGGACAGGGGATTGCCTGAGCCCACGGGTTTGGGAACAGCCCAGGCAACTTGGTGAGACCTCATCTCTACAACAAACCAAAAAACTAGCGGAGCATGGTGGCACATGCCTGTAGTTCCAGTTACTTGGAAGACTGAGGTGGAAGGATCACCTGAGCCCAGCAAGTCAAGGCTGGGGTGGCTGTGATCGTGCCACTGCACTCCAGCCTGGGTGACAGAGTGAGACTGCAACTCAAAAAACAAAACAAAACAAAACAGCAACCCTGGAGTTCCCGAGTGGGGATGAGAAGTGAAGACTGACTTCCTGCAAGATGGGGACTTGGGAGTGTTGAGGTGATGGTGAGCTTGGTCTTCTGCTGACCAACAGGCCGAGGCCTCAGAGCCAGAACAGGCAGTTGTGGTCGAACCCTGAGGTGTCGGGACGGCCTACTCCAGAGAGGAGTGATTCACAAGGAGGAAGAACAACTCTCAGAAACAGAAAGCTCCACTGGGCTGATGTTCACAAATCTTCCCAGGAATTCTGTGGGGTGCCCCTGGGTATGTAGTATCTCTAATAATCTTGGGACAATGTGAGATGTGGGTCAGTTAGTCTTACCATTAAACCATACGGAGGAGGAGATATTTCACATTGTAAATACTGAGGATGTGCACTAAATAGTGACTCCAGGACTTCCTGCGGCATCTCGGCCTGTCAAGGTAATTTATTTCACCAGCAAACTGTTGATGCTTTGTTCCAAGGACCGCACACTAGAATACCTTCAAGGGCCAGAAACATTACAGAAAGGAGTGATGGGGTGAGCAATAGGGAATAGGAGGGCCTAAGGTAAACTGGAGAGTGATGGATGCCCTGCCTAAAGGGATCAGAACAAAAGCATTTAAATCACTGCACCTACTCAACCCATATGTCTTGGGCCAGTGAGCCTTGCTTTCCGGGTTGGCATGTGAGCCTCTGGACTCTCAGCTTTCCCAGGACTCTAGGTACCATGGGCCATCTTCATTCCCTGCAAGACCATGTTGAGCCCTTATTCAGTGGGAAAATTACCCCTGCCTCTCCCACAGAAGTAAGTCTGTTCACAGACAGCATGCACCAAGTGTTGGAAGCATCTAGAAACAAATCTCTTCAATTCATAACAGTGAATTGGTGGAGCAGTGAACTGAAGGAAATGATTTTGCCACCTGGGGGACATTTAGCAATATCTGGAGACATTTGTGATTGTCACAAAACTTTGGAAGTGGGGGTGCTGTTGGCATCTATTGGGTAGAGGTCAGAGTTGCTACTCAACATCTTACAATGCAAGAGATAGTGTCCCTACAACAAGAAAGTATCCAACCTCAATTTTCAATTGCACAAAGGATGAAAAACCCTGGGCCATTTCTCTGCCGCCCATCCTTCAAAAGCCATGAGCCCGGTGGAGGGTGCTGCTGACAGTCCTGCTTTGTCTCGACTCCCCGAATTGACCACGGATGACAACCAAATCTATGGCATCCATGGTCATCACATGTTCACTTCTGTTTTTCTACCCCCTGGGGTTTCCTCTCTTTGTCTTTTTTTGTTCTTCTAGTCTCTTCTGGGCCACACTTCCCAGAAATGCAGTCCATCACCATACGGTCCCTCTAGACAGTGCATCACTATAGCCTTGGTTCAAACATAACCGCCATGGGGATAAAGCAAGCAGAGTGCTTTTCACCTGCATCTGGCTGATCTGAAGCTTATCACAGGGCACAGCAAGATCAACCAGGGCAGTGGGGCAACTCGAAAACTTCTCTATTCATCTTTCCTCCTCTCAGCCATTCTGTGGAGGTTACAGAGATAGATAACCTGGGTGGTGACTGAGATAATCTATTATACAAGACAGCATTGGGTGGTCATTAAAAATGGAACCCATCTATGAAAATTAACATAGATGGCCCTTAAGGGCCAAGCACGGTGCCTGACCCCGGAATGCCAAGTTAGGTAAGACAAAGTCCCTGCCCTTCAAAACCTCTTACATGGAGGAGAGTGGAGACCTATAAACACTAGATTTAATTGTGTTTAGGCCAACTTCAGAGATACTTATAGTGTTGTTGGGGCAGGGGATGAATTCCTAGAAGAGTCTTGCGGTGAATGAGAAAGAGTGAAGCCAGTGTAGAATTTTGGATGGAACAAAGGTTTAAGAGAAGCGTCTCCCTGCTGGGCGCAGTGGTTCATGCCTGTAATCCCAGCACTTTGAGAGGCTGAGGTGAGAGGATTGCCTGAGCCCAGGGGTCCGAGACCAGCCTGGGCAACTTGGCCAGACCTTGTCTCTATAGAAAAAAAAATTATCTGTGCACAACTGTGGTTCCTTGGAAGGTTGAGGTGGAGGGATTGCATGAGCCCAATGGGTCAAGGCTGTGGTGGCTGTGAGTGTGCCACCATAATCCAGTCTGGGCAACAGAGTGAGACTCTGACTCAAATAAAAATAAAAATATAAAAGAGAAGTTTCTCCTTTAAAACTCTCATAAAGTGGAAGAAAGTCTCATTTATTTGTTTTTAAAAGTTTCTGTTGAATGCCTACTTAGTGACATACACTTTCTAGGTGTTTAGAATACAAGACTTAGCAAGAATTTAAAGGTTCTCCTTCTCATTGAGTCTACATTCTTGAGGGAGAAGACACAAATTTAGGCAGTAGTGACATATAATCAGGCAGTGACTGATGCTATGAAATAAAAATAAGGCCCATGACAGGGGACAGGCATACTTTAAATCAGGCTACCGAGGAAAGTATCTTTTGGAGACAGGGACATTTACTCTGAAATCCAAAGTGTGAGAAGGACTGGCCACATAGTCTGGGGAAGAGAGAGCTTGAAGAAGAGGGACCAGAAAGTGCGAGGGCCCTGAGATGGAACGGCCTACACTGCCTAGAGGAAGAGGCAGGAGCTGGTGTGTCTGGACATAACATATGAGGATCCAGGGACCGAGGAGACCATCTTAAGGTGTTTGGAATTTATTCTAAATACAACAGGGAGCCATTGGAGGACTTAGGCTAGGAAAGTAGCATGGTCTGATTTGTACTTGTATAAGATCTCAGTTACTACTTTGTGTAGAGGGGAAGTGGGAGGAGAGGACAGCAAGAAGGCTTATTGTAGTTGATCAAATAAGAGGTGTTGGTGGATACAGCAGTGGAATGTATTCGTCAGAATTATGGTTGACTATGAGTGGCTCAAAAACCCAAGAGAAAGAAGTGTCTTAAAGGAGACAGACATTTATTTCTCCCACAGGGCTTTAGGTGTGCTGTCCAGAGCTGATATGGTGTTCCATTGTTTACAGATCCATGAGCTTCTATGTTGCCACACTATGCATGGCCTTCATCTTGAAGCTTTACTTACTGTCCAAGGTAGCTGCTTCAGCTCCAGTCATCAGGTTTGCATTCCAGATGGAAACAAAGAATAAAGAGGAGAAAGGTGTGCTCCCTTCCTCTAAGGGCATCTGTTAAACGTTCACCTTTAATACTTCCTATGTTTACTTATATCCTATTGGCCATGGGGGACTGTGAGGGATGCCGGGAAATGTAATCTTCATGTCCACCAGCGAAAATCCTGATTTCTGTTACAAAGGAAGATGAGGTGGATGGATGTTGGAGACAGTAGATGGATTTAAAAGGTATGTTCATTGTAAAGTCCATAGAGCTTGCTGATGTGTTAAATATCAAAGATTTAATTGCAAAAAGTGCTCAGAATGAAGAAAAAAATATGGCTTTCTTTTTAGGGTGTGTGAAAAGAAATAAGACCAGACGATCTGGAAAAGAGATTTAAATATCTACTTTTTTCCCAGCAGAGAATACATTTTTTATTAGGGAGCATTGGTGACATGCTCATCTTTGTAGCCATAAGAGGACAGCAACCCTTAGCTTTAGGGATGCAATCCACTATCGACCTGTGTTCCCAAAAGAGGGTGATACAGTTTGTATGTCTGTCCCCTCCAACTCTCATGTTGAAATGTGATCCCTAATGTTTGCAGTGGGGCCAGTAGGAGGTGATTGTGTCATGGGGGTGGATCCCTCATGGATGGCTTGGTGCCCTCTTGTGGTAATGAGTGAGTTCTCACTTCATTAGCCCAAGTGAGAGCTGGTTGTAAGAGAGCCTGGCACCTCCTTCTCTTCTTGCTTCCTCTCTCGCCATGTGACAGGCTACTTCCTCTTCCCCTTCTGCCATGAGGCCTCACCAGAAGCAGATTCCAGGACCATGCAGAACCATGAGCCAGATAAACCTCTTTGCTTTATAAATTACCCAGTCTCAGGCATTCCTTTAAGGAAACACAAAATGGTTGACTATAGAGGGCTCCTGGTTCAATGCTATGACCAAGCCATGTCAGTATGTGCAAGCCTGTGGCACTCTGTGGACAGTTCACGCAGGAAGTCATCATGACTTCCATGCTTTGTTAGAAACACATCCTCTGAATTGGCCCAAGTTCTTAAGACAGAGGCCCACACTAGCCTGAGAATATGGGCACAGACAAGACGTGTGTCAAGCACCTGCATCTGGATGCCTTGTTCTTTTCCACTTGAAACTTCAAGAGAAGACCTATTGGAGAGGTGCTGCTGATCCAAGACTTTCCCGCACCAGTTGGAAACGGGATGCACACAACACACAGTGTAACACAGTTTAGGTGGACTCGCTTTCTCAGAGTTGGCTGGCTGTGGTTGTGTGCTCACATCTGGCTTTGACAGCCTCCAGGAAGGGACAGTTCGGTGGTTACTCTGGCTACTGAAGAGGAGGCAGCTCTCCTGAGGCTGTGCCAACACTCTCAGGATGAGACTGTGGGTTCAACCAGGAGCAGCAGGCATGCTGTTCCCTCCCCTGTCACAATGATGAGAGCTGCTCCAACCCATCTCTTGTCTTTGGTCCTTCCACGATTCTGGTGAGCTGGTAACTGAGGAATGACATGCAGAACATTCATTCTGAGCTGTGCCCAGCCATAAGGCAAACTTTGGAATCTCCTTGGAAATGTGGGAACAGTCTAAATTTTCCTGTATGCTCACTTTAAAAAAATGATCATTCATGCCAAAATTTACCACTTGGGAATAGACGCTGAGATTTTCCTAAAAAAAAAAAAGTAATGGGTTTTTTTCTGGTAGCACAACAAGCCCCATATGGAAAATCAGATTTAGATATTCCAGAAGGCCAAGGAGAGGAACTTTTGAATTTTTTTTTTTTTTTTTTGAGAAATGAAAGTGAACACCCAGTTCTGAACTGGGTGGGACATCCACCTCAGTAGCCCAATAGTGTGGAAATGTGTCTTGGTTCCTGGCATGGGGTGACTCAGTTCCCCAGAATTATTACATGAGCAATTCAAAAGTTGGGAGGAGGATGCATATACTTATTTTCAAGTTCTGCTTCAAACCCGATGGGAAAAGTCTCCTGGAAATAAAAGACACTTTATTCTGGCCGAAACATGTAATACTTTCTATATACCTCATGGGAATATATGTTTTACAAGAGAGATGAATATTATCTCACAAACTGCCACAATACCTAATATCTATCACATTTCAAAATGAATACAATTACTGCATAAATCTCAGCATTGGCAATTTTCCTTTCTCTCTCTGGAAATGTTTTTTAATTGAAAGCATTTTAAGGTTTGAGAGAAAATGCACCATTTATTTCCGTTAGATACTTTAAGTGTATTTGGTTACTTGAGAATATGATAACTCCTCCTTCCAAGAAAAAAAAATCCTTTAGGTTTCTGTGACAACTGCATTCAGCAGAACAATGAACTGGAGCTGCCCTTTCTAGCGTTTACAGAATGAGTGAATGATCACGCAGTCTATATAAGAAGATGCAAACATGCAAATTCCCAGTGAAAGGGATTCTTTTACAATTTTGAGAGCATAAGCATTCATGTGGAAGAAAATCTACATAGGTGCACTTTTCTATTTGTTTTATCATAGCCACACAGTGCAAGGAATCTTGAAAGGAATACTAATAAAATTAATTTTACCATTGACCATTAACTTCTTATATAAGAACTTACCTTTCTGATAAAACTTAACTCTTGCTTCCTTTGATCAAGTTGGCCTGAGAATACAGAATTACGTTAGTTGGCAGGAAGGAAATTCAGTTTTTGCCACTATCCCAACATTAGCTATATTCTCCTTCAAACAGATTGGAACTGTTTTTCTTTGAACATTGCAGATTGCTCAAATTGTAAAATTATTGAAGCTAGTGAGGTATCATTTTTTTTTCTATAGGAAGATAATAGCTAGGATACCCAGAGTATTGTCCCTAAGTTAGACACCTCAATTTAAATTTCAGGAGACAAAATGAGCTCACAATCTACCTGTTATCGTAGTTTTAGCAGCTACACCTAAAATCACTATGAATTCGTTTCTTCTCCATACTTGGTAAACAACAAATCCACATTTTACTGGGAGACAATAGAAATTATTCTGATTCTTAATAACTGTATCTCTGGCCCGAAGGAGACTTTACATGCCATTTAAAGGGAATAGAAGAGGCCAGAGTGGAGGGGGTTGTGTCATTCTTGGGGCAGTTTGGAGGGTGTACTGCTGCCCTCCTGTCCCCTGGAACTGGATGCTGAGACCAGCAGTTGCAAAACAAAACAAAAATCCTAACTCTCCCACCTCCACCCCTCCCACCCCACCCAAACTCCCCAGCTGACTGAGCAGACACCTCTCTTGGCCAAGAGGACTCCAGAGAAACCTGAATAACTCAACTTCAGGCCGTGACAGGATGGGAGGTTGGGCATGTCTTCTTTTATTCTCTATTTTTTTGAGTTTAGACACAACTGACCATCATTAACACTGAGATAAAGATCATAAGACTGACAGTACCCTCTTTGTGGCAATAAGATACCAAATTTCCTGATGACTCTGGTATAGCATCACAGGTTCTCTCAGGGCTGCCACCTGAGACTTCATCCACATCAAGAGGTCTTCACCTTCCACAACTCCCTTATCTTAGCTCCAGCATTCCTTTGTATTGACTTCTTAAGTCTTTCTTTCTTTCTTTCTTTCTTTTTTTTGAGTTGGAGTCTCACTCTGTTGCCCAGACTGGAGTGCAGTGGCCGCTCCCGGCCACCGCAGCCTCGACCTGCTGGGTTCTGGCGATCCTTCCGCCTCAGCCTT